>NW_019722427.1:324890-372256 GCF_002891405.2 Cryptotermes secundus | reverse complement strand
GAAGCACCTGTCTGGCAATGGAACCACTGACGTAAGCTACTGAGAGCACTTCCATGTCACCAGCAGGTACTGCAGGACTCATGTCCATCTGTACTTGCTGAGCAACATGGAAACTCTCAGGCACACCAGCTGGGGTTTCCTTGTCATGACTTGTGGAAGGATTTCGTGAAGCAGCTTCAGGTGCCCTGAAAAGCGATTGTAGATTATCCAGAAGAGTAGCACCATCATCCTCACAATTAGTTTCCCCCAGTCCTCTAAATGCAAGGCCATTGATGATGCTAGTCTTCAGGGCATCTACAAACTGTCCCACAGTTGGGTTATTATTTAAACCACAGTTTAAAAAAATAGCTCCAAATGTGTTCTCAAGGGGCTCCTGATTCAGGTTTCGGGTGTGAAGGTACTGAAAACCCACCTCTTCCAGTTTCCTCCACAGATGTTGGGCAGCAGTGATGTCAATCAGCCACCCATTCTGTGAAGGAGGGGGATGAAGAAAGGTGGGTTTACCATCCTTGAGGAAGATCCAACTCTTTATCCCCATACTTGCCTTTTTCCTTTTTTTCTTTTTATATGTGGAATGTTGTCACTGAGTGGGCAACGCAGTGTTTTCCCTTGGCCAACGCTTGTTCCACCATTGAAACTATCGAAGAGATTGTCAACCTCCTTAACAAACACAGCTGTTGCCATGTATTCGCTGCTGCACCCACCTGAATTGGGGGGCGGGGAAACAGAAGTTAGTGTGCCTCCTTATGTTGTGAATTAGTTTCTTTACATTGGAAAATAACACATTACTTTACAAAGGACTAACTTTATACAAAACTTGTACATTTCATTACATTATTCCTCATATTAAAATCTTTGCCACCTAATTCACTTTAATCATACCACTGATAGTGTCCTCTGCTTTTCAAATATTTTTTAATTATCCTAAAAACAGTATTTGTGACATATTCTACATAACTTGTACATTGATATACAGTTTCAGAAGTCAATTCAAGTCAGATGATAATGACGTTTGTTTGATTACAACTGGGTTCTGAGGCAGTACCTTTGAAAACTAGTCCTCATTATTAGTCACTTCATTCATATAAGAAACATATAGTGCTTACCTGTAGCCACTAGAGCATTGAGGCTTGCTGCACATCTGTTAAGGTGTACCCTTTCAGCTGTAATGAAATCACTTTCGGAGAAATGTTTGTTGCACAGAACTTTATTGTGCAGCACTCTAGCAGAATCAGTAGTACAGGACAACCCAACTCCTCCTGTGTATACCATAGCCCTGTAAGAGTATTACATGTTGTCTCAAAACCTTGAAATAATTCATCAGTAAACATTACAAACATGGTGTATGTGCTACATTACATCATGTAACTAAAACAGACATTCATTCATTTATTTACTTTCCATTAATCCTTACATGGCTGGAAGAACAGTGGATATAGTAATAGCCAAAGACAGCAGGACAAGTTCCATCAGTGATATAAATAAAAATTAATTATATTTAACCCCTAACAATTACACATATTATCAAAGACAAATCACAGTGAGTAAATCATTAACACAGTTTTCGAATATATATGTGAAAGAATGCAGCACACTAATGACACAAGACTACAATAATGAAACATAAAAGTATACTACTAGGCATCCAGCATATAACAGACCAAGATCATTAATTAATATTGAAGTTAAATTATTCCTCCAATGAGTAAAATAGACCTACCCTTTGGCACCTATCTTTCACATAGGATTTTATCAACGCACTGGCCTTACCAACGATTCCATAAAATTATACTTTAGACAGAGAGAGACAGATAGAGAGATAGATATTGACACAGTCAAAAGTTTTCTTCTAACCACAGAAAATGCCGATAAACATTATTGGTATTGATGTTGTCCAGCTATTGTTCGAAAATAATTATTAAAAGAATCTGTAATTACATCATTATTATCAGTTAACTTCCCATCAATGTTTAAAAACTGTATACCTGCATTATATAATTTATAATTTGTGGTGATATAAATATAAACTATCTCATCGACAGTAATAGGAAACTAAACTTAGGCTCTTTGTTATCATCTTACAATCTCTCCAGTACTGTTAACTTTCCCACAAGAGTTCAAAATAATTCTAGTTCAGCGATAGATAATATATTCATTGATAACTCAAAATTAAGAGACTATACTGTAGGACCCTTTATAAATGGCTTATCCGATCATGATGCTCAACTCATAGAAATAAATAATATTGACCTTCAGCCCAGTAATCAACAATATCAAACAGTAAGGAAAATCAACAAGCATACGATGGCAGATTTTGTCACAAAATTAAGTAATGAATCATGGGACAATGTATTTGACAGCAATAATATTGATTCTAAATTTAATTGCTTTCTGAACACATACTTGAGGATCTTTTATTCAAGCTTTCCCTTAAAAATAGTCAAAAATGAAAATAAAAACAAATCCACCTGGATAACAATTGGAATAAAAACTTCATGTAAACACAAAAGACAACTATATTTGGCCAGTAGGGACAGTAATGATCCAAGACTAAAAAGTCACTACAAAATGTACTGTAAAATTTTGTCAAAAGTCATTAAAGAAGCCAAACAGAATAACTATAACAGCCAAATTCTAAAATCAAACAATAAAATTAAAACCACCTGGGATATTGTGAAAGTTGAATCAGGAAAGAAATCTGTTAATGAAGACGTACAAAGTTTGAATATTGAAGGGAAGTCCACTAACAATCCACAAGCTATCGCAAGTGCATTTAATGAATATTTCCTTTCATTAGCTGAGAAAACATATTCCAATAATAATAATAATAATAATAATCCAATATACTATCTGTCTCGTGCCTTTAACAATTCATTTCCAAATATCAATCTCAAATTCTCAACAAGGAAGGAAATTGAAAACATTATTAAATCCCTTAAGCCCAAAAATTCACATGGATATGATGAAATCTCTACCAAATTACTTAAAGCAAGCTCTGTTTACATCAGTTCACCCTTGAATCATCTATGTAATAAATCTTTATCATCAGGTACTTTTCCTCAACGCTTAAAATACGCTGTAATGAAACCACTTTTTAAAAAAGGAGAGAGAAAATGCATCTCTAATTACAGACCAATATCCATATTGACTTCATTCTCAAAAGTCTTTGAAAAAGTTATGTATAATAGACTACTTGAACACTTAAATTCTAACAACATATTAGTCAAAGAGCAATTTGGATTTAGGAAAGACCTAACAACAGAAAAAGCAACCTATGAACTAACTAACGATATTTTAAGTGCTCTCAATGACAGATTAATTGTGGGAGGGATTTTCTGTGATCTAGCAAAAGCTTTCGATTGTGTTAATCATGATATCTTACTATCGAAATTAAATTTCTATGGAATAACTGGCAAAGCTAATGAATGGATCAAATCATACCTCAAAAACAGGTATCAAAGAGTTGAAATAAATAATAAAAACTCCAGTCATAATGCATTTTCAAACTGGGGAATTATAAAGCACGGTGTTCCACAAGGATCAATTTTAGGTCCCTTACTTTTTCTTCTCTACATAAATGATCTATCTAAAACCATCAACAATAAATCTAAACCAATTCTATATGCAGATGACACTAGTATAATATTTAAGAACTCTAAATTTGAAAACTTTAAAAATGACATAAATATTGTATTTGAAGCCTTAAACAGATGGTTCGAAGCCAATTTACTCTCATTAAATTTTGATAAAACCCATTACATATCATTCACAACTAAAAACAACCACCAAATTGATCTGGACATCAGTTATGCCAACAAATTAATCTGTAAAGTACTTGATACAAAATTCCTTGGAATACATGTAGACAGTACACTGTCTTGGAAAATACATATTGAACAAATTATACCTAAATTAAATGCAGCTTGCTATGCGATGAGATCAATTAAGCCTTTTATGTCACAGGAAACATTGAAGATGGTTTACCATGCCTACTTTCATTCTATTATGAACTATGGATTAATATTTTGGGGGAACTCTTCACATAGTGTAATAATTTTTAAAATACAAAAGAATATAATTAGAATCATTACAGGATGTAGAAGTAGAGATTCATGTAGAGAATTATTTAAGAAATTAAAAATTCTACCTCTTCAATCGCAATACATATTATCGCTTCTCTTATTTGTTGTTTACAACAAAGATAAATTCAAATTAAATTCTGATGTCTATAACATGAATACTAGACAAAAATATAACTTCCACCTACCCTCATCAACTTTATCAGTATATCAAAAAGGAGTCTACTTTACTGGCATAAAAGTGTTCAACAATCTGCCACGAAGTATTAAAAACTTGGGCAATGATACTAAAAAGTTTAAATCAGAGTTAAAGAATTATCTACATGCTCATTCCTTCTACTCTTTAGATGAATACTTCAATGTAAATAGAGAATGATGTAAAATTAAGTTATTAATTTTTAAGCTAAAATTGCCTGTACTTATGTATGTAACCTTTTGACTTGTTCTGTATCCATAGGTACTAACCTGCTTAGGATTTATAGAATGTAAATAAATTCAATTCAAAATTAATTTGTCTACCTGTGTCTGATTTTATAATGCTCCAGGTGGTTTTCATTTTGTTACTAGAATTAGATATTAATTTATTATAATGAAGATTTTTAGCTCCTTTAAAATTGATTAAGCGCCTAACAGGAACGGACATTTAAACGCAGGGTAGCAACCGGCATTTAAATAAACTCCGGCCAGCTCAAGCTTACCACTATTTCGAAGTCCGGCGTTTAAAGGTTATAACACTGGCCAAAATATTACAATATGTTTTATAATAATATTTCAGATCTGGCTCATACCGTGCTGAATCCCTGGGAAAATTGAAGAATATCATTCCAGTTTCCTCACTGGAAGACTTGCATCCTGGAGCAAACTCTTCTTTATCCTTCCCATTTATAGTGCAAGAAACAATACAAAAATTATAACAGAATCACAGTACACTCTCACTTTCTAAATATTCTACGGTCCTTCTTTAGGCTACACCGAAAGATGCTTAAAATACAGAAATACGATTTGGATGAAGTATTGTAATAACACTGACTTCATGTTTCTTTCTAATTTCACTGGGCGTAGTAAGCATAATCCATATACATAACTAACACATAGATGTAAATTCATGCGTAAATGTCGACTCTCGTTTCACAACATCAAATCAAAGTCCCTACTTACTAATCAATCTAATTAATTGCACGACATACCTCAATCGCGTACACATATCATCACAAAGATCACAAACAACGCAGTCTTGCTGAGCCAATGCCCAAAACCTTCAATGGAAATTTAAGATCCTCTGATTGGCTCACACTTGTGCGATTCGATTGAATGCGATAGGTGTATAATGATCGATTCCAGTCATTTCCAGACTACCTAGTTCATGTTGATGAACATACAAGGTAGTTCTACACGTTTCCCTCTCCCCTATGGGAGTTTCACGGGGCTGACCAGGAATGTGCAACTCAATGTTATTGCCTACCCACGACTCTGTTCTGACCGTTCTGACGCCACAAATTCCCTATGCTGCCATCTGCCTTCAGCATTCAGGCTTAGTCTGCAAAATAACTTCACCCACTACCAAGTGCTCAGCCGGTAAGAAGGTCAGCAACTGTCCACTCTGTCCCTTCTCCATTCCTGCGCACATGGGACAATGAATAATTTTACACCCTACCTCCTGATCTCGTCCTGCAGCACTTCTTACTCCGTTTTCAAAAATGGATCTAATATCAGTTCTCTCATCTACAAGAAGAAAATTTCTCAGATGCTACGGAATGGTTTTGACCAACGAGATTTTGCAAAGTAGGAATTTTGAGCGTGCAACAGTAGCTAAAAGCAAACAAACAACTGCAGGTACGAAACTAGCACTGCCATCTTTATACAAGATAAGAAATAATAATACATTTTCCGACTCCTTTAATAAAGCTCAAAATAACAACTTAATTTTCATCATATCAGACCGCCATGGGAGGAGGATCTGCCCCTCCAGCGGATTCTTGATCATAAAAATTGAAATAAAAAAAAGGATAACAAACATTATTAACATAAATTAAAAGCATTTAAAATGAACACTCCAGGGAAATCAGTTCAAATAGTCATTACAGCTTATTTTCTTGCTGTTAAATGTGATGTAAAGTCATCTCCTGAATATGTTCAGTTTTCTTTGGCTCATTAAATACCATTCAGTTTAACAGTTCACCAATCAAGATTCATGCATGGATAAGCACAGCACCACAGGGCCAACACCTTAAAAAACAAGCATGAGACAGGAATATACAATATAGTATAGCACACCAATTATCAAGAAAGATACACTTGACAATGATTCACATACATGAATTTCAATATAACAGTTATGACTTCCCCCCACCCCGATGATTGTAATTTATGACTGAAACATGTCAAGATCTTAAAAGCACTTAATAAGCATACAAGAATAAATTACATATACTCAGATGCAAACTTTATGTCTTTTATAATGTATGAACAAAGAGACTGTTTCAATTCCTGCTTTTGAGAAGCTTCTTCTCCTTCTGCTAAGTCATACACTGCACTCTCTTTTCTACTGGTTATTATATTGTAGTCATACTGGAGTCAACTGAGTGACTGATACGAAAGGTACCATATTAACACTTCAAGAAAAGTTGTTTGGCATTGGGGAGGGGATTTTATTCTTAAAAAAATATATACTTTTGTAAAATGTAGAAAATAATAACACATGCACAGTGCCGTCACATATAAACTGCAATGTGAAGACGATCTAATATCTGAACTTATGCTAACAATATTGACACCTGAAGGTTTCAGATCCACTATTGCCAGTAAATACTGATGATACATGTTTTGGTTTCATAAATTTGGTAAATTTAAAAAATTCTGTTCTTTCTACCCTGGAATTTTATGGGGAAATATTAAGTCCCTACATGTTTGGACGACAAACTATCATGACCATAAAACAAGAAAAAAGAAAACCAGATTTAATAATTTATTAACAGTGATACTGTACAACATGACAATTTGACAATTTAAAAATCACAAATAAAATCTTCGCCTACTGGTCTCCAGGTCATGACGTTTGTCAGTGATGATCCATTCATAATCTCCAGTTTTTGAATCAAAAGTGCCATGTTGCAGAGATCGCAACTTTAGCGTGAATCGTGGACCCAATTCTCGCAACCTCACTTTTCCACCAGAGGTGAATTCGTACCTAGAAAGAAATACCAAGATTTTACTCTATACACCAGGAAGAAACTGTATCTATATAAATTAAAATAAACACATTATACAAAAGATCCAAAGCACATGGTACTTCCTCCATGAAACAAACTTTTATAATCTCTGTTCTATAACATGATACAATTTTTCATCACACTGTCACTGTCAAACATCAAACAACATTTTAATCCTCTGCTTGCTTATTAAATTGTTTGGTTCAGACACATGACGTGTCCATCAAGGATATTATTGCAAGGCCAAGATCCAAACTGGGTATGTAAGCCTGCTGCAATCCTTCTTAACTAACCCATGCTGTATGTTCAGATGTCAAGTTCTTAATAAGACACTAGAAACTTTTGTAATGTCCCAATTATGCACATAGCAGTTACATAGTTTAGATTTATTGCAGTGGCTAGTGTAAAAAAAGTGTGGTACGAAAGTTGTACAAAAATATTACTTTGAATATATAAGGCCTTTGGTTCTCATGGCCATGATTATGACATTTTCTTCTGGGATGTGATGCAATATAGTTTTGTATGTTGTGTGTTCAAGTTCTAAGGTCTCTGATTTTCTTTCTCACACAATAATCATACAAAAAATTTGAAACTTCTGTCACTTTTCAACATAATCTCCCTGCAGCCGTACACATTTTTCACAACATCGACGCCATGATTCCATGGCCGCTGCGAACGCTTCTGTAGGAGTCTGTTTTGACCACTGGAAAATCGCTGATGCAATAGCGACATGACTGGTGAATGTGCGACCACGGAGAGTGTCTTTCATCGTTGGGAAAAGCCAAAAATCGCTACGATCCAGGTCAGGTGAGTAGGGAGCATGAGAAACCACTTCAAGGTCGTTTTCACAAAGAAACTGCTGCGAAGCGTACGCCCAATGCGCTGGTACACTGTCCTGGTGAAAGAGCACGCATGCAGCCTTTTCCAGCCTTTTTCTTGCAGTGCTGGAAGAAGCTTGTTCTTCAAAACATCTTGGTAGGATGCACCTGTCACCGTAGTACCCTTTGGAACGCAATGAGTAAGGATTACGCCATCGCTGTCCCAAAACATGGCCACCATCATTTTTTCAGCACTGGCAGTTACCCGAATTTTTTTTTTGGTGGCGGTGAGTCTGTGTGCTTCCATTGAGCTGACTGGCGTTTCGTTTCAGGATTGAAAAATGACATCCATGTCTCATCCATTGTCACAGTTGATGAAAATAAAGTCCCATTCATGCCTTCATCACGTGTCAACATCACCTGGCAAACTGCCATGCATGCAGCCTTGTGGTCGTCCACCAGCATTCGTGGCACCCACCTGGAGGACACTTCCCGCATTCACAGGTCTTCATGCAGGATTGTGTGCACAGATCCCACGGAAATGCCAACTTTGGAGGCGATGTTTTCCACACTCAATCGGCAATCTTCCAAAACAACTTTCTCAACTCACTCGACCATGCTGTCAGACCGGCTGGTGCGAGGCCCAGATTGTTTTGGTTTGTTGTCACATGACGTTCACCCTTCTTTGAACTGTCGCACCCACAAATGCATATTTTTCACATTCATAACACCATCACCACATGTCTCTCTCAACTGGTGATGAATTTCAATGGGTGTCGCACCACGCAAGTGGGGAAACCGAATGATTACTCGCTGTTCTTGTAACGAAAACGTCGCCATTTTAGGTATCAAAAACGCTCCTCACTCTCGTCGCCACCACTAGAGTTCTATGTGCCATATGGTGCCGCCATCTCTGTCACACATTCACAAAGAGTGCACACGTATTTTAAACTAAACCACATGTGTCTATCTGCTCCCAGTCCTGAAGAAAAAAATTGGAGACCTAAGAACTTGAACGCCCCTCATAGAAGTTCATGAATGTTTCTGAGGAACCTACTGCATACATCTTTAGCGCTGAAGGACTGCTTGAACTTAACTGTTCAACAATGAGGATGGAGGCAGTATGTTCATCTGAAACACCATGTAAACTCTTACCAGACTTCATGATGTCACATGCCAGATAACAGTACTCGTCTTATTTCAAATTATTTGTATGTGGGTATGGTTCTGAAGATGTATTAACAATGTGTATTGGTATGATATGCCTGGATCACTCAGAGTGTATACTACTTATGCTACAAGCTGGACAACTATGAAATAAGACTTTGATTTCCAGTAAATGCAGGAGATTTATCTCTCTTCCACAGTATCCAGGCCACATATAGGACTTGGCCAGCCTCCTGTCCAATGGGTACAGGGCCCCTTCCCATAAACTAACTGGCCAAGGGTTGAAACTGACTTTCATCTCCATCTAGTGTTGAGGTTAAGAATGCATGGAGCTATGCCTCCAGTCCCCAGTATGTCTTTATGCAGCAAAGCTTAATTAAGGCACAGGAGCAACTTTACTTTGTTTTATTAGCAATAATAATAAACATCTTAAAACAGTCTAAAGACTTTAAAACTATTGCTAGTAATGACTAATACTATATTTTGCTTTTCTCCGAAGACCAGAAATGCTGATATAAAGAATGAACATTGCCTTTCGAAAGAAACAACCTTTTATCATATGAGCCAAACCTGTGATGTCTGAAGAAAATGTAGTCTCTCTGATTATGGAATGTTACAGCACGACGACCCTTGAACTCTGGTTCATAATGGAAAAGGGCTGCCAGCATCCGGGAAACGGTATTACCTAGGTGTGTACTAAAATTGTTGAGAATAACTTCAGGACGATGCTTTGAGATTTCCTTGTGACTTCTCTAGAGAACATAATAGTCACATTAGTTACTGTCATTACAGCACAGAATTATTCTTTAGCCATGTAGTATAGTGGTGTTCCTACACATTATTTCTAAGAAAGAAATACTTAGCTATAACTATTATTTGACCACTGTTCATCACCAAATGTCTTTCAAGCACAACATTTTGAAAAGTGATTCTGTTGGCTCTGTTACAACCTCTGTCCAGGTTTTAATCACTGGACCAGCATTTAAGAAAAGTTCTTCCTAATGGGCTCAACCAATTAGGAACTTCCCTTAGAACTAATGACAAAACCGGATCCAGTTTCTGAAATGCTGTATTTGATAATAAAAAAAAACTAGGAACAAGTAACATTGGGACAATGTCCAATATAACAGTTATTTACTCTGATATACTATTACCATAAAATTTTAAAAGAAATACTCATTTAAACCCTTGCATGCCACATACAAATTACGAGGGTCGTACTGAAAGTCATGAGCAACAACTTTTTGTAAAGTAACATGCTTTATTATTTACAAACCAAATACACCTCCCCCCTCTACAGACCTTTCTTTATTTTTCCACATAATCGCCACTTCTTTGTACACATTTCTCCCAGCATTCGGGGAGTATGAAAATTCCCCTCCTGTAAAATTCCGTTCCAGCCATCCGAAGACACTGACGCACTGCTTTCTGAATTGCCTCCCTTGTCTCAAAACGTTGTCCACACAGCTGATCCTTCACAAGTCTGAAAAGATGCCAGATCAGGGCTATAGGAGGGGTGTGGAAGAACTTGCCACCCCATCTTTGCAATTGCTTCCAATGTGACCTTTGTGGTCTTCGGTCAATAACCGCGGGTCCCAATGAGCACAAACTTTCCTATAGCCCAAGCTTTCAATCATCTCCTGTAATGCACGGTGCCCTATTCCAAGTTTTCGGGCTATTGTGTCCACAGTCACACACCTGTCATCTTGAATGATCTCATCCACTCTTTCCTTGTTGCGCTCAGTTGAGGCTGTTCGAGGACAACCGCCCCGAGCTTATCTTCGATGCTGGTGTTCCCATCTTTAAAATGTTTCACCCATCTTCAAACACTGCTCGCACCCATGCACACACTTCCATAATCACAATGAATTCAGAAAGCAGCATGTCAGTGACTTCGGATGGCTGGAACGGAATTTTACAGAAGGGGAATTTTCAAACTCCCAGAACGCTGGGAGAAATGTGTACAAAGAAGTGGCGATTATGTGAAAAAATAAAGAAAGGTCTGTAGATTGATGTGGTGTATTTGGTTTGTCAATAATAAAGCATGTTACTTTAAAAAAAATTGTTGCTCATGACTTTCAGTATGACCTACATACATTGGCTTGTTCTTAATCAATCAGTATAGCATTTCTGTCAATAGATGGTATCGAGTATGACAGGCTTTCACAGGCTTTCTGTAGATTGATGTGGTGTATTTGGTTTGTCAATAATAAAGCATGTTACTTTAAAAAAAATTGTTGCTCATGACTTTCAGTATGACCTACATACATTGGCTTGTTCTTAATCAATCAGTATAGCATTTCTGTCAATAGATGGTATCGAGTATGACAGGCTTTCACATGTTATCTCTTTTGTTATTTGAAGGTCATTTGAGGAACATACTGTGGGTTCTATGTGCAACTGCATTTAACCCTAGGCAGCCATGGCATATCCAGCATCTACTTCTGTGGCAGGGTTTGGCAGTCTAACCAGACACAAAACACAATGTAACAACAGGTATGTCAACATACCTTCAATTCAGGTGTCAGTTTCACATTACTCAGACGAAAATGAGCTGTAGGGCCATCTGGTAAATGAATAACTAACATACCATCTGTAGACATTAAGGTGGTAATATTTATATAAAAATATTTCAATATTTGTAATTAAACATGGCAAATTAAACCAAATTAAATGCTTATATAATGGTAAAAATTATCTATGTGCCTAATTAAGCACCATGCCAAGACTCAAGTGGGAATGGAGGTACAACTCCATTAAATTCTAACCTTAGCACTAGATGGAGGTGAGTGGTCAATCATGCTCTGGTCCTTTTATCCCCAGGGAGAGAGTCCCCAGCTATAGGCTGAATACCCGAGGGACTGTGTGGTACACTTCCCAATAGAGACAAAACAGATTTTTCTCTTCTCCACAATGTCCAGACCAGCTCTGGGGCCCATCTAAGCTCATATTCAGTGAGTCCAAACTACCTTCCCATACAAGTAAAGTGACCAGGATGTGAAAATGACCACCTATCTCCATCTAATGCTGAGGTTAAGAATGCTTCGGGAGTTACAGGTTCCCATCTGCTCCCTACATATATCACTGTGAGGTGCTAATTAAGCACAAAACAACTATACTTTTACCTTCACAATACACTAGAAAAAAATCCTGTGCCAAATCAGAAAAATTAAGAACTGCATGGAGTTCTACTTCCATTCTCTCTTAATCATGTCGAAAAATATACTTTCTACATGGTCTTCATGTAAGGACTATTAAAGGATACTTGGTTGGTATCTGTCCTCATTGATGACGATAATATCAGTAAAGCCTTTATCAATGGCACTCTTTACCATTTTCTTTACCCCTGATCTGTTTCGGTAAAGAGAAACAGAATTAGGTATAACACGGGTAAGTTCACGTCCAAATATACGGCATTTCTGAAAAATTACAGAAACATTACCAATTAATACTGTGAGTCTCCTACGTCATGACCAGGGCCCGGTTTTATGACGTCATCTTTTTTTTCCTTGTATCCTATGCGATGCTCTTAAATATATAAATCTCGGATATGAGTTGCTGGTTACAGAAATGTAAATTTTATAGGTAATTTTTTGTCATTTTTTGACATTTTTAGGTTTAAGGTCATTTTTTCATTTTGGGGGCAATTTTTTGGTAAATTTTTGTACTTTTAAGGGTATTTCTTGTCATTTTTTGCCATTTTAGGGAATTTTTCTTCATATGTTTTCTGAAATGTGAAATGTGGAAGAGAAGAGTTCTTTCTTTTCTCCTTTAAGTAATTTTTCTGGATTTTTTCGGTATTTTTTTTTAACATTTTCAGGTCATCAAAATCTGGGCCCTGCATATTACATTTCTGGGTCATATTTTAGGTCACTTTTCTGGATTTCATAGGTAATTTTTTAAATATTTTCAGGTCATCAAAATTTGGGCCCTGGTCATGACACTGCGTATTCTGTTAGTTGGGTATCAGAGTTTTGCATGAACATACTGTCTTTCTCTGAAGATATTCCTCAAAATCACTGGTATCTGCCTACCAGATAATACAGTGCTGAATGACTGGCTGATAGTGACAGGAAGCCTGTGGCCTAATTTAAGGTCCTATCCAAGAACAATGCAAAAGCTCCCAGAGGCCAATGGGTGTTCTGGCTGAGATTAAAAGTGGGATCCTCCCAAGGAGGGTTACCACTTGAGTGAACTTGTTTGGTAACATAGTGTTATAAGGCAGAATGTCAAAATATTGCATCACATACAGCTGTTTCTAGGCAATGATCGCAAACAGATTCCCGCAGCAACAATACAGGTAATGTTGGATATGGTGTTTTCTGTGGCTGACTGTGCCGAGGAATTATAAAAGGGATGAAGTGAAGATTTAGTTCAGTTGGAAGGGGGCCACCATTCAGGAAGAACCTGTGCCTGGAAACAGAGAAATAGCCACTGTTAAAAGCTGTTACCAGGCAACTACTAGTGAAGAGACTGCAGGATGGAAAAGACTTACCATGTGATTTTTAAAGTGTGAAAATTAGCAATAGTGCTATAATTAAGTGTAATTATGAGTTGTGTGTTAAGGAGTTCAATAAATCCAATATCCAATCCAAAAGCCTACTGACAGTCATTCTTACACATGACAACATGCATCTTCACTGCTGAGAGAACTTCAAAGCTCATACTATAAATACAATTAATGTAATCCTTATATTCGTATCAATCATATAACTAATGCAGTTAGTCTGTTGACTGTCTGTCACTTCTGCACTTGCAGAAACTTCACACCAGCACTGCTGTGTAACTATTAAAGCACTCTTGGAAAGCTGAGAAAGCTCAGTCAGTATAGCAACAAGATACAAACTTAGTGGATGGGGTTTGATTCCCAGCAGGATTAACATACTTTTCTCTACTCCACAGCAATCAGACCGGCGTTGGAGCCCACCTAGCCTCCTATCCACTGGGTACTTGGGGGGTGGGGTGGGGTGGGGTGGTTAGGGCATGAAAACAATTTTCACTTTCATCTAGTGCTGAGGTCAAGAATGGAGGAGTTATACATCCATCCCCCATACATCTTCATGGCATGGTGCTTGATTAATTAAGCATGGCAGCAACTTCAACTAATTAACACACACTTTGATTACTGTATAAGTGAGAAACACCTAGAAAACTGGGAATAATTTCATAGTTTATACTTCTTAACACAAATTTCACAAGTGTAACCACATTTTAGGTTTGATCTGAAATTTTTCAGTTTTCAGTCTTCAGTAATCACTAGCTGTTTATCTGGTTTTCTCTGTAAGTTATACTTGTACATACCACACACAATATCTGCTTTTAGGTAAAAAGTATAAAGTAAAGTCTTCCCTGTTATTAATTAATTAAGCACCATGCCATGAAGATGTATGGGGGAATGGCAGTAAAGCTTCACAATTCTTAACCTTGGCACTAGATGGAGTGGTCAGGTTCACATGCATGTTGCAGTACCCCCTTGGTTAAAAAGCCCCTGGTAGCCACTGGATAGGAGGCTGGGTGGGTCCCAAAGACACTCTGAACACTGTGGAGAAGAGAAAAATCTCATGCCCCTGCCAGGAATTGAACCCAAATTCCTTGGCTGACTAGTCCTTAATCCACTGCCATAGTGACTGAGTTATCCTGGTTCCAAAAGTATGGCCTGATGACTAGGTGCATTAGTATAGCGAATACAAGGTTCCAGGTTTCAGTCCAATCTGCTTTAAGATGTACGAAAAGTTAACAGGCAACAATGATTATAAATTGTGAAATGGGAAGAAAGGGAGGAACTGGTTATATCCTATTTAATATCCACTGAATGTATGTGTGTGCAGGTAGCACTTGCATTTTGTGATGGAAGTTCTCTTCCATCGGCAATATAGTAAGGACCTGGATCCAAATGATTTGCATTTGTTCACATACCTGAAGCAGTTCTTGGATGGCACGCATATGGGTAGCAATGAAGAAGTGAAGAAGACAGTTAAAGACTGATTCGGATGGATCATGGCAGAATTTTACAATGCAGGCATACATAGACTCATCACATGACATGACAAGTGCCTGAATCTTCATGCAGATTATGTAGAAAAATGATTTAAGGCCTGTAGTAATGATGTAAACCAAATTTTTAATTGTATTCATTTACTTTTTTAATCATCAAATGGTCTCCACGTTCTGGACATATTTGTTTCAATCAGTGTTGATTAGCTAATTCTTCAGTTATTTAATTACACTATTTCAACTGCATACACTATACTGTGTGGAATCATAGTAAGACCATGAATAAAAGGAATGGGCAGCAAAGAAAGGTTCCATCATTTGCCTATACCTGAACTAAGGAAACTGGTGAAAAATGCTTAAGGACAGCTGATCTCTGGGTTTGGACACATAACAGGACACCTTCAAATGATGTTACTGACTCATTTTGATCTCTCCTTTAGAAGGATTAACAGTAATAACAAAAACAGATATAACTGTGATGATAATGGTGACAAAAACAACCAAATGAAACCATATACAATAGTGTATGCAAATACAAATGTTTCAGAGGAATATGCTGCCTCCACTGTCTGGATCAAAATTAATGTAGTGAGGATACGGTCATGTTCTACAGGCAAGTTGCAAGGAACACAGTCAGTGAAATTCATGGAAGTAGGTGAGGAGAATTTAACCCTGAAGATGGAAGCTGCATGTTCCTCTGAAATGCTGGTATCCACACACAAAATACATTAAAGGTAAAGTAAAGCAATCCCTTTAACAGGCTGTGAAGGACTACAGGGTTTCGAGATGTCGAGGATCCCCCCATTTTGTCTAGACAATCGGCTCACAGTTGGCAGTTAAGACTGTCAGCCTTATGCACCAGCCATCCTTTATCCCCCCCCCCCAAAAAAAAGATTCCCGGTATTCATTTCTGTTAGAGGCTGAATAGACCTCATGGCCATAGTGTGGCTGGAACGTTTGGGTAAATGGGAAAAAAATTCACCTCATCGGGACTTGAACCAGTGACTTTCCAGCTTGTAGTATAGTGCCTCAACCAACTATGATACCATGTGCCCCCCCCCCATACAAAACTACATGATCTCACAAATCAGAAGACTACACAATACTCGTATGAACACTCAAAACTGCGAAAATTTGAAAAATAACAAAAAATGAAAACTTACCTGGTGCGGGTTATCAGAAAATGTGATAAGAACTTTGGGTTCATATGTCCTCTGGAAGTAGCTACTAAGCTCATCTCTCTCCAATTCCAAATTCAATTCCAACTGATCCTCCTCATCCATATCCACCAACATCGTGTCATCCTTCTCTCGCATATTGTCAATAGTTTTTGGAACATTCTTTGGCAATCCTGCATCCTTTCTCTTTTTCCTTTCTGCTTTCTTTAACTGTAAAAGAAAAAAGAAACATTTCTGTATCCTTAACTGCATTATCTTGTGTATGAAAGCCTTTGTTGGTACCTATCATCAGAAACTTCAGTCCAATGCACACCTTTCTCTACAATATAGTTTCTTTGTCTTCCTCTGTGGGTTACTTTACGATACTGTTAGCAGCTAGACTACACAGCATGGAATGGTAGAATGAATTATGAATAACTTGAAAAGAATTTGCAAGGACGATGTCATGGCTTAATCAAGGTACAATCCTTGCATCTGTATGGAGGAACTGAAGAAAGCAATAAGAAACATCAGTTAGGAGACCTAACGTCCTATGCAATGTCTGAACTGAGCAGTCCCTGAACACAAGTGTTACCACTAGACCAACCTGCTCAATATATACTCTTAGTCTTCCAAATGACCTTACATAATTTGTAACTGATTTTGTTGTCCAACAGAGATATGAAGGTATGTGTGTGTGTGTGTCTGCATGCATATATATTATGAATATCAATTTTAATTGTATTTTGGGCACAAAGAGAAGGGAAACTAGTCTAATGGAAACACTATACAAAACTGGATTCAACAATGAAAGTCACAAACACCAACATTAACACTGAAGAACTGTGGTAGTGTGTCATAGTTTCAGTGAATTTTCTGAACAGCCCTGAAGTGAAGTGAATTTATGTGTTACAGATTGGCTCCACTTAACACTTTGCAGACCACACACCCTTTAAAAGGTTTTTCACTTTTAAACATGGCGGACTGTTCGCCTGTTAACAGGTTTTTAAAACACGATAAGTTGCAACACACTATACATCTCTCTGGCGCCACCTAAGTTGCACGCAATGGCGTAATAAAACTCTGGAATATTCGCTTACTTGTCAGTAAGTTGATCTCGCTGTTTTCTTAAACCACGATAAGTGATAATGCTTTGTTGCTCTTCAAGCTGTATGTATCAGCCAGTAGTTAGTGTTGGGGTATGGACAAGGACAAATTATTTTCCAATGAACCAGTTGACCTGCCTTGAGATGCGTAGTTATGGTGTTTGAGAGAGCAGCAGTGACAGGGGAGAGCAAAGAATTGTGGTCACTTGTGGCCACAGACAGTAAAAGTGACCGTAGCTCCGAAGATAATGGGGGTAATAATATTGCGGGGACAGTAAAAAAAATTTAAAAATCACAAAAATCTAAACCCTGATTCAAAATTGAAATACAAAGCTTTTCTGATAAATGTGGCAAAGCCCTGGGCTACAGACCAGATGGTGGTGGCAGAACCAGAGTCAGACACAGACTTAGTGCGACCATGCCCATCCAATTCCACCCCACGCAAGCCTCATGTGGATCCCACAGGGCGACTCCCGGGTGATATGCGGAAAAATACCCTCGTGAAAATTGTGAAGAGTGAACATTCCAAGGGGAAGCATCTTTCTAGGCAATGCCGTGTTTCCACAGTTCACAAAAAAAGGAGCATGTCTACATTTGCAAGTTCTCTGTAATGCCACTTCACAAAGGGGAAAGTTTCCAGAAATATCACACTCTCAAGCACTTCTAGGAGCATTGGAAATTGTTCTCCAAAAATTTTAGTTCATAAGATTAATTAGGAAATTTTATATTAATTTTTAAAGTGAACAGTGCTCAAGTCAGCGTAGTAGGTTTAAAAATGCCGGTCCCAAGGGTGATTTAAATATTTAAATTGCCGGTCCACGAAGTGTTAATGAGGAGTGTCTGACTCTTCACTCTCAGTATGCCACTGAAGGCAGGGGAATCACATCATAAGTATGGTTTGCATGCTATGAAACAATGACATAGCAATTGTAACACACACATACTCCCCTCCCCCACACATGCATGTGCACACACACTCGCTCTTTCTCTCTCTGTCCAGTCATATGAGAGGATGATTATGAATGGTCCAACAGAAGGAACTGAGGTTGAAGCTGATATGTGTTATTTTAACCCAGTCTGATAGGAATCACAAAATCACTGTAAGGAAAGCCTTTCCTGTCCAAAGTTTGGGCCATATATCTTCTAGATACAAAGAAATGTCTCTGCTTAAATGATTCACAGCCATAAATTGGTCATTACACTCCAAAACTTCACAGGTAAAAAAATATGGCAACATTTTTTCTGGGCATATTACAGCATACATTTATGCTTTAAAAGAATAGGTAATCTGACTGCATAAATGTCATAAAAATTAATCCAAATCTAAAATACAAAAATTGCAGGAAAAAAGGAAGCATACACCAGTGCTACTGCAACTTCATATGTAATGCCTAATAACTAGCAACATTTCTCTTATAAGAAAACAGGTTTGTTAGTAAATACTTTTGGCAAAGTATAATCCAACAATTTACATAGTCAAGTAAAGTCTCTACACTTAATTAAGAACATATACTCGTATATGTGGAAGTGGAGTAACATCTCCATCCCTTTTTGAACCTCATCCCTAGAAGTAAATGAGTGGTCAGATTCACGCCTCGGAATTTTACCCTCTGGGAAAATGTTCCCGGAACCCACTTCTGAGTTCCATAGATTGTCTGGATGCTGTGGAGAAAAACAATTCCCTTGATCCTGAAGGGAATCAATCCGCAGTTCCTCTGCTGGCCGGTCCATAATCTATCAGGACTACCGAATGACATCAAAGGAAATCACTTAAACATGCAATAGTAATTTAAAGTTTGTTATAATAAGCACGGAAGCATACACATAATTACTGGTGACGCGGATATAACCACATATACCTTGTTTTTCTGGCGCTTGTCTTTCCGAACCTGCGCTCGACGCAGGGTTTTATTCCTTATTCTGTTAGCAGAATTCAAATGAACTGCACCTCCTTCCACCTCATCTTGAACAAATTTTGTTTCCGTGTGATCCATGTTTAAGCCCAGAATTATGAACCAGGAACCCTAAACCATATATAAATAAAATCAAATCATTCCACTTATTACACACATGCCAGTCACTACCTTCACAACACAACCACGCACCGTTTATGAAACATACACCTATGTACAAAGATGATATACATATTGCTCAATACCATGGATCACTCAAAACCATTTTGGCACGGATCACGCAGGCAAAGTTAATCGCCACACTAATGAAATAACCTGCATTAGCGGCATGTAAACTTCCGTTCTACGGAATAATTCAACTACGTAAATGAACACAGATAACATCTGTTATTTACAAAATATGTCGAACACTCACCGAGATAGCAACAGACATACTGCCGCAATAAGAAAGAAACGACATATGACGTCTGCATTAGGAAAGGCACACCAAGGAAACTGGCAACCGCAATTTCCGAGAATTGTTATCAGCCTGAGTTGCGTTGCCGTTTCCTCAATTTGCTCTTCTCCATTCAGTAACGTGTGTTCAAATCACTCTGATAATATTTCTCAGAAACTGCGGTCGCCAGTTTCCATGGTGTGCGCTCGCCCTAAACGGCGAAAAGCTCAGACGACAAAAGAAAATTTAACTACTATACTACATAAAGGCATCCCTCCCCCAGAAGGGCCTTTGTCATTAAACCAATTTTTGTGTATGTTTGTTATAGCCTATTGGTTCTCTAATGGGAGACAGAAATACTGTGTAGACACACTGAGTATGTAATTACCCATACCAGCATGTGATGCAGATGACTGATCTGCATGAATAGTCATGAAATGATTATGCCATTGAAGGCCACAGTAACTGTGTAACTTGTAATTATGTGATGAGCGGAGTCCGAATTTTGATGACCTAAAATATGGCCCAAAAATGTTATATGCAGGGCCTGGATTTTGATGACCTGAAAATATTAAAAAAATGACCTATAAAATCCAGAAAAATGGCCTAATGGAGAAAAGAAAGAACACTTCGATTCCATGTCATTCAAATTTCAGAAAACATGAAGAAAAATTTCCTAAAATGGCCAAAAATGACTAGAAATACCCTTAAAGGTCCAAAAATTTACTCCAAAAATGTTAAAAAATTACCTATAAAATTTACATTTTTGTAACCAACAGCTCATATCCGAGATTTATATATTTAAGAGCATCACATAGGATACAAGGAAAATAAGATGACATGTCATCAAAATACAGCCCCTGGTGATGAGTAATAACACCATAATGGATGTGTAGCTCCTACAAAATGTTCTTATTGATTCCCCTAGTCAGCTAATTTTTGGTACTGTTGTTTCATATATTTCCTTTCTTTTCGGATTCGATTTTAACACAAAACCTGGGTGGGGGATCCAAATGTTCAAAAAACTGTTGTCATTATTGCTACCACAAGAATCTTAAATCTCAATAAGAGCTGCCAACTGGGAAAACTTTTCTCCATGCTGTTTACAGCAAAACCTATTATGCCCCCATATTTTCCATACCCATACAAGCTAATTTCCGGAGTTGAAATGGTAATGAATATATTGGGTAATACCTGTTTCCCTAGCTTCATTAGGTCATTTGCTGTGTTTGGAATGAGGTGTGAACAACACAATTTTGTACACTGTAGCAATCATCTCACTGGAAGCTGCTTTCTGCTTTAGCATAATCTAAAGAATATTTCACACATACATTGTTCTTGCACTTTTATCACTGTGTTCATTGGTAATGTTCTCTGTACAGAAAACAACCGTTCTCTCAATCTACTCTCAGCCAGTTCCAAGACCTGACTTTTGTGAAGAAACAATATTTTGCTCAATGCCAGTAACAGATGGGAGGATAACATTAAAATAGTTGTTGGGGAAAGAGGATGTGAGATGGATTACATTCAGCTGGCTCAGCATGCAGTCCACTGGCAGGCTCATGGACACAGTAATGACCCTTCAGGTTTGATGAAAGGCTAGGAATTTCTTGACCAACAGAGTGATCATCAGCGTCCCGAGATCTCTGCTCCATGTAGTTAAGGTATGGCTTATGCCATGTAATTTGGGAAATAAACTAGTATAACCTTTTTTGGAACTAGGGAAACTTTTGTGTAAAAAAAAAAGTACAGTAAAGGTATCCCTGTAATAGGCCGTGGAGGCCCATATGGAAGTGAGATGTTGAGGTTCCCACATTTTCTAGACAATTGGCTAGGTTGTCAGCCCTACGCGCCCTATTCCAAGAACATTCCTAGTACTCATTTCTGTTAGAGGCTGATCAACACCAGGGCCATAGTGCAGCTGGAAGGTTTAGGTCAAATGAAAGAAATCAAATGACCTCATCAGGACTTGAACCCGTGACCTTCCCGTTTGTAGCATAGTACCTCAACCAACTTTGCTACAATGTGCCCCGGGCAATTTTTGTGTGCATGGAAAAATTAACAGTGTGTGCATATTTCTCAATTTTATGCAGAATCACTATAAACCACCAAATGATTCTGAAATGTTGTACAACTGGAGGTCTTTGCAAATGATGCAATTCTTCTTATGGAAATAGTTTCCTACCATAGCTATTCATAATATGGACCCACTTTTTAACACATGAAATCCTGTATCAAGATTAAACAATTTAGTAAGGTATTAGATTACAAGGCCATGCCACAGCTGAGGCAGTTAAGATACTGACCTCTCATTGCAAACCCTTGGGTTAAATTGCAACGACTTAATGTGAAATTCATGGTGGATGAAATGACGAAGGAACAGGGTTTTTCCCTAACTCTTCAGTTTTCCCCTGCAAATCATCATTCCACTACTGCTTCATACTCACCTATCACCACTTTTTGAAGTGTATCATAACCCTGACCAAGTCGCATGCTTATCACATTCTTGGTTTTACATGTGCGGCTGCTTCTCTCACCCAAGACTTCACTGATTACAAAGAATGTTGGTTCTATTAAATTACAGCTATATCCACAATGATATCACCATGTCAACCACATGAATTTCGTAAGATTCTGTTAGTTGCGTAATAAGAATGCAGAATCATAATGGGCTGTAAACATACTACCTCCTGGGATGTAATAGCATTAGGTCTGTTTTATGTTCTATGACATTTAGGAGGAATTTCGGTAGAATTCTACCAGACTACATGCTGTTACATTCCAGAGACAGTACTCATCACAGTCACTGTTATAAGCACTTCAAACCGAACATGTATGAATACATTTTGTAGGGTGTAAAATATGTTCACTTTTAGAACATATTATGATTGGTATACCTTGTAAGACTATGCAGACTGTACGGAATCAAGGAAAAATGATTTCAGACTTAATTTCCAACGTCTAATGTCTTCAACTTTGAAATATAATATTTCACCTTGTCGTTCATGAAAAGCCTGACATTTTGCAGGCAATATGTTATTCCAAAAAATTAGCCATTTCTGAATTATGGTATTACAACCCAGATGACTGTACTGGTCATAGTCTTGACTGTGAGAACCTCAAACCCAACATAAACTTCATATGCTCAAAAGACTAATATTTTTATGAGAAGATACTAAAATATATAAAAAAATATTCATGATGACACAATCAACAAATCCATAAAATATGGGTAACTGTATTTACTCAGTAAGTGATGACGTTTCCAAACTTGGGACAAAGTAAGGTACTAACAGATAAGCAGTCTGCTGAATACTCATGTCATACAACAAAACAGAAAATATTCCAGCAATTACTGAAGTCTGTGTCATTTAATTATTATGGTTCTATTACTGTTTAAAACACATTACTGTCAATTACAAAACAAACCAGTCATGTTACAGAACTCAAGCTTTCTCATGCTATGATAGCTGCCATTTTCACAGTGACTGTAAAGCTGATGTACTTCTATCTCCAGCTGAGCACTTACAAGAACACAATTCAGGAAAAGAAATAGTTATTAACATATACAGATGTAGTAATCAACGGAATGTTAGTGTAAGAAAAAACATAGAGCCATTCATCACCCAGAATATACATACAAAGCAGTATCTTCTACATATACAAACAGAATAGATATTAACTTATGTTGTTGATGAGAAATTCAAAACTGTAATACTGCAAATACCAAACATCTCTCTTTCAAGGCAAAAATTCTCTGTTCATGCTCATAATGGTACATTACTTGGTCCAAGCATCAGTCTTAGATTGTGTACCACAAACTTAATATGATATCCTGATTCATCACAATCTATTAATCTTCTCCAATTTTCATTCAGCCATTTCCATTGTCAACACAACACAGTTTGTTTTATGAATCATATTATGATTCAAACATAACTACTTGACTAGATGCTATTTTGGCTAGAATAACAATGCAATATTCAGAATTGGACATTAACAGAATGTTAACAGTTGTTTATTTTTTGTAAGTACCAATATGTGAAGAAGAAAAATTTTAAACCATAAAGCTTTGAGGGGGTTTTATATTTAACATAGCATGTTACAAAGTATGGCAAAATGGCAAGCACGATGCACTGTGAACTAACATGCAACCTTGTAAGAACTTCCAGTTACTTAGCTGAATAACAGAATTAAATGCATTTTAGAAACAAGTGTAAGGAAGTATATTCTTATGTTTCAGCATAAAAACTTACAAATATAAAGAACACAGCTTTAACTACACCTCCTAACAGATTCGAGTGCATTACTAAAAATGTTTTAACCTATTTGAAAGGCTGCTATAGTGACTATGTTCACTTACTCTAATTTACAATAGAAATTATTTTTGCCATAAAATACATAAATACAATAACACTTTAACTGTTTTGACAACTGAAATTAATTAAACAATTCTTCACCACTGTTTGTTTTACAACAAACTAAGTTAAAAAGGGGTTTTCTTTGTTGTTTCACAGACTCAATATGCAAGCTATGACTTCTTGTTTCAGCTGACACTGCACACACAATCATACATCTTTCTATATACTCATTATATCAAGCATCAGATGGCAGAGAAGCATAAAGAATTATGTCACACAGGCTCATGTGTACAATGTAAAGTGAAACTTTAATATGAACAATTATTACAGAACTTATCCTGTTACTACTAATTAGACCCTGACAGATAGAGGCTGAAATTCTGAGTGAATGCATTAGAAAACCTGAGACCACTGTTTAGTACAGAACTCACAAACAAAACAAATGCATTTAAATCTGACAATTTTTTTTCCTGCATAAATTTTATACAATAGGTTTAAACCATAACGATCTATCCTTAAACAATACTATAAAATTCGGCTCATGTTAGAAAAGGTGACATGATGGAACAAATGTGATAAATATCTGTGGTTATGAATATGGAAGCTGAAGATGCTTGCATAAATAATAACGGGTTTTAACTGTACATTACTCTACGAGGATAAAATGCACTTATTTCAATTAACACTGTTTTCTTAGCAATCAACATATTACATGTAATTTCCCAGATTACTGAATATCCCATTTCTAAAAATATTTTAGCAATATTTAGGTATTACCAACAGACACACAATTATCTTATTGTATGATCTGAACTAACCAAGTTTTAGTAAAAATAAGACATGTTCTATGCATTTGGGGTTTTACCAGTTGCAATTAAATACAAATTTGCAGGTTACAGAGTCAAATTCTGACATATTTAATAGTGAAATAAGATAATGTAGCCAACATGAAATTAAATGATTATATAAAAGAAATCTTTCAGTTCAAAGGTTCAGAATGCAGAATGTAGAAATTTTAAATACACTTTTGGAGGAGAGAAAAGAAGATTACGTTCATTTTCAAACACAGTAACACTGTGCACACTTCATTTCCACAACTTGGTTTACAGCATTTTTTTTTTGTTCTCTGCTTGAAATTCATAATCACATTCCAGTTATGAACAGAATTATGATAACTGGAGACCATACTCTTGTATAAACACAATGACAAGGAGTTTTAAACAATACACACAAAATGAAGAATGGTGAAGTTTGTATAAAAATTGTACCATTAATACTAAGACTCACCACCTTCAAGTCCAAGAACTTCCACATATCCATGAACAAACTTGCAATGTACTTAGATGTTCAGTATATTTTGATTACTGGTAATGGTTGTTCTCAATTTATACATATGGTGACAGCTATCATTCTTTACTTGATGCAAGTTTCTTCGGTGATCTAGGAGCATCTTCTGAAATTTCAGATACTGCTTCCTGCAATCAGGTAACATATTTTATGATTCAATTAAATCCTGATTCTGTATTCCCATATTTAGTGAAATCCAGTATTTTGTACTTCTTTTGGACTTCACCCATCGTCTAGTACGTAAAAGACAAGAGACCACGATGTTTCAGAGACTGGATCTGTCTCCGTCTTCAGGTGGGTAGGGAAGGATAAACCTACTGAGTTGGGCCTGTTAGAAAGAGCTAGTCTCAATCACAGTGACTGAGACTAGCTAACAGATTAAACCTACTCAGTTGGGCCCGTTAGAAAGAGCTAGTCTCAATCACAGTGACTGAGACTAGCTAACAGGCCCAACTGAGTAGGTTTATCCTTCCCTACCCACCTGAGGACAGAGACAGATCCAGTCTCCGAAGCATCGTGATCTACTTGTCCTTTACATACTAGATGATGGATGAAGTCCAAAATAAGCCGAAAGAAGTACAGTATACACCATTGTCAGAATCCTTTCAAGTCTATCCAAGTATTTTGTACATACTTCTTTTTGGTCCTAACTGAAGCCCAACATAAACACTGTATTCACTTTTAGTATTTAGTAAATTTCAATTCTGTAACTAACCTGCATTTTGCAGAAGAAATATTCAACTTTCCAGAACTCGCACCAATAGCCAAAACCACAACTGATATTCATACCTTCTCTCTCTTGTAAACTGCTGCCAATTAATTTGATATTAGTGATCACATCATTTTATTTGCATATAAACAGTTTATTTACTTGTGTATAGAAATGCTCTTATTATATATTGAGACGATTATAAGATGACGAACAGTCCCTCAACACAATTCTGTGTGAACCCATTAGGTGACCATCTCAATTTAGTATATAGAAACTCATTCCCCCATTCATTCACTAAAAAGTAATTTCAATGTGCACGGTAAAGCAACATAAGTATTATAACTGGCGGTATAATTCATATCCTTACAATTACAGTTGATTTATTTTTGTGTGAACTCACCACTCCCAAAAAATAAATGTAATGTTCAACATACATCTCTTTTAAGTTCCACAATATCTGTCTGAGATATGTTTTGACCAGAAAAATAAGCAGAATGTGTTCATTTCCCAGAAAATCATTTGTTTGTTTCTATTTTAATTCATCAATCAACAGACATGACTTCCCTATAAAGCACTATTCCATGATAAGTTACACATTACCCAACTGACCGAATGAAGAAGAATCCTTCTTGAGAAACTAACAGTTGTTCAGCTTGTTAAGAAACTCCCAGCATTTTATGGAATTCAAAGGTTCACTACCATGTTCACAATGGCTGCTTACTCTGAGTCAGATGAATCCAATCCACACACTCCCATTTGATTTCTTTAACATCCATTTTAGTACTATTCTCCCATCTGTGCCTAGGTCTACCACATGGGCTCCCTACTTCAGATTTTTCTACCAGAACTTTTGTGCATTTTTCTTCTATCCCATGTGTGATGTTTTGCTCATCCTAATAATATATGATGAGGAGTATATATTATGATGTCCTCATCATGCAATTTTCTCCATCCTCCTGACACTTCCTTCCTCTTACGTTCAAATATTCTTCTCAGCGCTCTGTTCTCAAATAGCCCCAGACCATGCAAGATTTGAGGTTCTCACTGCAGTTGATACAAAGAGTATCATCTTCTGAGATGTTATACTGTAAGTTTGGTAGACTTTGGTCATGGCATAACATGACAGAAAATAATACTCTCCACCTTCAGTCTATGTTGTTCCCATAATCTGTAGTGTATAAAGTGATCAATAAAACTTCACAGTATTATATTTCAGTCTATTATTTTATAGGACAGGTGATCTTAATTTACCTCAGTTTTCAGTGCATCAGTGTCCACCTCTCCTCCACTTGCTTCTGCTTCTTCTTCTTCTTCCTCCTCCTCCTCCTCCTCCTGCACCTCTAGCTGACTCTTAGATTTGGTTGCCTTCACTGGTGCTTGGTCTACAATGTCATCTGGTGATACAGCATCTGTCTTCTTTGCTTCAGCTGCACGTCTCTGTTCTTCTTTGTCCTGTTTATTTAAGCACAACATAAATGAAGATGTGGAAACAGTACTGTATTTAATAAAAACAGAAGAATTTAGTATTTCCATTGACATTAATCTTATCATTACTAAATAAGGCAACACATACATTTTTCCATAAATCAATATTATTCTAATGTCAAATGACAGTGAATCTGAAAGTCTGAACATTCTTGCCTATTACTACAAGTAATTAAGCGCACTGTTTTCAAAATGAATCAAGATTTATCGATATGCTGCTGAAACATATTCTCTTGCTGTTACACTTCACTATGATGCTAGATATCAAAATGCTGTCAGTCACAAGGGAAAGAGGAGTTTGAACATTTTAGTATTATAAAATCATGTCATGCTTTGCAAACATGACAAATTTAAGTATTACATGCAAAAAATCCATAGCAGAAAGAATAAACATTGGGGCTGTAAACTGGTACACATATATGGGTGAAGAGAAGGGGGACAGAACAAAAGTGTTAACTGCAGCTTGGGAGTGTCCACCTAAGAAGTTGCACTGGCATAAAGACCCCAAATCTTGGAAAGGAATGCATTTCGTTCACTTAATTCTGGAACAAAGTTCTGCATTTTGATGTGATTTCTTTAAGTATGCATGTGTTGCAGCTTTCTTCTACTGAAGGGGAACACTTCAACCCATTAGTGCACCACTGAAATAACCCCTAAAATAAAGGGTTTTAACATATGCTTATAATAGATTTTGTGATGCTAGTATTTATTGCACAAAATTTGATTATAAACAACTATACACTATATAAACTTCCAAAAGCATACAGAGGAGACAACATACACATTTCAAGATGACACACTACACCATTTTCAAAAACAAAGGACAAACAAAAACAATGAAATATGCTACTTGCTTCCACCTCTACAAATACAATATATTCCCAATTATCCATGCAAAGATTATCCAGTTTCTATCTTATTTATAAACCCTTTAGATGTGATCATGCACAGCATGTATTATGCATGCTCATTCTGTCCACCCATCTGTATGCATATGACAACCCAACAACCGATGGCTGGAGTTTCACGAGATTTGATATTGGAGAATTTTACCAAAAAACTACTGAGCCATTTCAAAAGAAAAATATTTCAAAAAGAAGTTCTAAAGAAAAATAAAACACACTTCAAATTCAGTACACTTCTTCTAAGTTTTATGATTTTTTAGATAATTAAACCAGTGTGACACTATGCACACAGTTATATATATCTATATTCAATGACTGCCATGATCTCCCAGTTATGCCCAAAGATTACTATTGGCTTAGCCATGTGTTTTGATTATTCATACATCTCTTCCTCTTCATTAGCATGGATAATCATGAGTAGGCTGTGGATATACAAAGGACCCTTATTCTACTCCTCCCATACCACTGCTTTACACTTAGAATGTCTGAATGAATTATTATGCTTATAAGGGGTGAGTTCAAAATGCAGTTATTCAAACAAACACAAACAGGCTATAGGTATAACTCAGGAACACTGTTCTTGCTCTTACCTGTGAAGAGGAACCACAGCAGAAGACTAAAACAAGCACTATGGGTAGACCAATCACTATTACATACACAGCCCACAACCATGGCTGCTCATTGGTGTATGTCACTAGTCGACTAAACAAACTTTCCTGTAAGTGGATGATATAGTAAAATACTGTAACTAAAATAAAGGTATATACATCTACATTCAAGCCATGTTACTTTGAAAAATATATTACTTCATTATTTTATGTTATAAAGCCCAAGCCAAACTACATTATTTTTCTAAAAGTGCAATGGTATGTTATGGATTAAAATATAGTGAAATCCTGATTTAAAGAATATTTCATTGGAGCGATTTTTCTTATTTTGAATTAAGGTTTCCACTAAACTGGGGTTGAGCAAAATTACATTACAATGCTGTTGATCTCCTTATATGACTTACCTTACACAACTGTGATAAAAACAACTGTTTCTACACAATACAAAGATTTTACTGTCTGCTGGCTCTTACTGTGGAAATTACTAGCAAACTACAATATACCGAACTGCTACCGGTTACCTCAGCAACCCTCTTCCATAGGCAGCGAATATATATTCCAACTGGAATGGCACAGTATACAAAATACACTGCCCACCAACCAGGTTTATAGTTGAGGGATTTCATCACCTTACCCCAGAAACTTGCCTGATAAGAACAAACATCACTAGACTTAAAAAACATGATGAGGGCTTGTGCATTTCTACCTCTGAGATTATTCTCTTCCACACTAGTTTCAGAGTCCAGTGATTTCATCCCTTTCACCACAGACATTCCTGATAAGAACAAATATCACTGAAACTTTTCCATTATTTCAAAAAACAAGATGAGGGCTTATGCAGTTCTACCTCATGGCCAACTTCAGTCCATACACAACTTATTTATGACAACATGGACACTGTGCATACTTAACACTAGGGAATTAAAGCTTATATATTATGCCCAAAATCTCAAACAAATCAGCATTCAATTGAATGCATGGATTGTAACAATCTGTAATATATTTCCTGTTAATTACTTACTGAACAAATCTTGACTGAACTGAACAAATGTTTGTCTGCTGTAGATAACCATTTTAATATACCCAAATTTATGGTTTACCCATATTTAGTGTTCAAATTCCAATGTCTATAAAAATTACATCAACATTTCACCAGAGACTTCCTTTTGTTCAGTGTTCACTGTCTCCATGGGAACATTAAAAACAGGATGTGAGATGTGAGGTTCTCATAGAAGTGACTATGAAGAGTATCATCTTACAGGATGTGATGATGAGTAGTCTGGTACTATACCAACACATCAGAGGAACATTTTGCCTCCATCATCAGGGTAGAATAATTTGAGCGCTGGCAGGCTTGCTCTTTGCTGGCTTGGCTTAATCTTCAACCACAAAGATGGTGGCAGAATGTTCCTCCAAAAGCCAGTAAACGTCTGCCAGATTACATGGAATTTAATCCCTACTTGAATGAACTCCAAAAGACAATAAGGATGAGATAATCGATGATATCATTCTATAATTAGTAAATTTTCAATGCATTTATCTTTCCTTTGGGGCACACAGTAGCAGAGTTGGTTGAGTCAACTATGCTACAAGCCAGAAGGTCACGGGTTTGAGTCCCGATGAGGTGGATTTTCTCAATTGACCTAATCCTTCCAGCCGCACTATGGCCCTGGGGTCTATTCAGCATCTAACAGAAATGAGTACCAGGAATCTTCCAGGGAGGGGGGGGGGAAGGGCAGCTGGTGCAAAAGGCTGACAACCTTACCACTATCTGTGAGCCAACTGTCTATACAATGTGGGAGCCTCAATGTCTCACAACCCTGTGGGCCTCCATGGCCTGTTACAGGGATAGCTTTACCTTTCTTTATTTTTGAACTTCCTTCTGGCAATGCTCTTTTACGATGCTCATTTTTCTTCTTTCATATTTATTGATTTTTCATAATAACTCTTTTTTTAATTATTCATAACAGTAACCATTTATGTACTACTTACACCATCTTTGTCCAGCTTCCTGCGCTTGAGGTCGAACGTCTCAGCAGCCCAAGTGTCTGACACAGCTGGATCATCAGTTATGATGAAATTATCAAATAAAATCATATTTGACATAGACCACAATTCTAGGCCAACTGCAGCCTGAAACAAAATATGGAAATATGAACAATCTGCAGACATGAGGAGTTCTGAGAAAGTTTCCAGCCAGTAATGACTCGAGTACAGAAGCTGAGGAATCTACATTTTTGGGAGCCATTACCTGGCAACAAGTGAAGAGATAGAAGCCTTAATGTTTGAAGTAGTGATCTGTTAAGCATGTAGATTAGCAGTATCTTTATAATTATTCGTAGTTATGAGTTATAGAAGTCCAATAAATCCAATTATCTATCCAAACTCCATGCCTATCACTAAAACATGACAATATTTAAAAATGAATCACTAAAATGGTCAAGGCATCATTACAAGTCATATGATGAATGTGTAAGGTGGAATAAGAATAGAACAGTAATGACGTTTCAGACTTGGAATTTGGATGATATTACAGCGGGAACATTTATGCAACAGTTGACCCATGAAATGAAAGGTCATTTGGTACAAGTATACATGTACATACCCTACTTTCATTCCAATATGGGGGAGGGGGTAAACAAATATCACATACGTTGGATTTGTGGTTCCAACAGTAATGACTATCTTCTGAGATATATGATATCACATTTAAAAAGAAAGCATTCTATAGTATCAAATACTTACAATATCTGCCATCCTGAATGGCTCTTTATCTTCAAAGAAGTCTGGATTGGCAATCCTCTGGGGCTTCCACTTGCCTTTATAATTTGGATTATCAATAAGGGGTGCACGCCATTTCCCCTTATGGTCTGGGTTGTTTATCAGTGAAGGTTTCCAGGGACCACAACCTGGAGCGCTCTCACATGCAGGATTAGGAATGAGTGGCGCCTCCCAGTCTCCATCCATGTCGGCATCCCTATTGAAACAAAGAATGGCAGTTCATATTAGATAAATATCCATTAAGAAACAACAGCCTTCCTGAGATTATTCCAACAGTTTGAAACATACCGTTTACTACAGATATTCTCTCAATGCACATTCCTTTATGCATGTGTCCCATTTCAGACTTCAAGATAGGAAAAAAAAATACACATAACATTTGGACATATACAGATTGATGATACACATGTCAATTAAGTCTCTGTAAAATTTCTGCTGGGAGAGAACTAACCAGTCATCGGGCTTCTCTGCATTGGGATCCGGAATCATTTCGGGCTCATCTTCCAACCAGGACTCTGGTTTTGTGGCAGTTGGATCAGGTATCATAGCAGGGGCATCTTCATCCCAATTATCAGGTTTACGTGCCTCTGGGTCAGGTATCTTCTCACGTTCATCCCAGTCCGCAGGTTTCTTGTCATTAGGATCATCAATTTCAGGTGGTGGATTAACGGGTGGGGTAAAATCATCTAGTAAATTGCCCTCGTTGATTACTTTATGATCAAGTTTCACTGTAAAAGTGTTGTCAGGTCGAACATGTAATGTATATAAGTGCGGAAGCTTATCTTTGAATGGTTCCTCTAAACGTTCCTTAGGTTTCTTGCAATGTTTCTCTGAGAATGTTCCATTCAGTGGGTTCTTGTGGCGGAAAATAAAGTGAAGCTGAAAGGCAGAAGACAAGGACATGAAAATTAAAAAGCATGGTATAGTAATATGCATACAGGCAAATCAATATTTTGAGCATCAACAACTACACTGCAAAACGACAATTTTCTAAAAGATTACAGTCTTCTGTAATGGGTCCTCATGCAGTCTAGTACAAGCTTACTGAAGTTTAGATGAATATCAGTACACATCAGTGCACATCTACCAGACTACATGGTGTCATGTCCCAGAAGACATCTTCACAGTCACCAGAGCAAGAAACTCAAAACCCAGTGATATTCTCTTTAGTGTTCAATTGGGCAATTTTGCTGTATTTTATGTGAAGATTATAAATATGTTATTCTATCACCCACAATTTTCTTTTAGTTTCTTTGAAACTAAGAAAGCACGTAACACATCACAAGGATTAAGCGTAGAATGCTGCAAGCTTGCAGCTGTTGGTTTATATAACACCAAATACAACTAACTCACTGGTTAAGAGATTATCCTGCTGTGCAGTGACTTATGGTAAAACCACATGATATCTGGTTGACCAGCTTGTTATATGTTAGATCTTGGCAATTTCTTTGAAAATGGTGGGCTATAACACAATTTTCGAGCTCAGAGTGAAACTTAATATACTGAAAGTTACTAGGATCATCAAGTTTCCTCTAAAAGAGAGAAAATTTTGTTTGTTGTGCACTATATTTTGATTGTAAAGCTACACCTAATCCCTTACATGCAATAAAGAATATATTTCTATAGTTCAATCATCCAAATTTTAGTGCATTATTATTAAGGAGATATAACAGTGTGGTGTATAGACCCACTGCTACAAAGCAATGGCTTTTGCTGGGTAACATCCACAACAATTGAAGAGCATAAAGACACATAAAGTTGAAAAATCTTAACGGATGCTGTGGTCATTTGTGAATTGTGGAGATTAGCTGTTGTGCTGCAGTTACTTTCAGTTACTGGCCATGTGTATAAGTGGTCAATAAATTCATTCACCAATCCAACCCCCATCTATAGTCACCCCAATACGAGACATTAGTTTATGCATGAATTGCACACCAGAGTGTATCAAGCACCTAGTTTATTTGAGTACTTACTTTATGATCATTGCCACATTTATCTGGCCCAAACATAATGGTGTATGGTGTTTTGTCATGGAACTGGCGGAGATCAGCTGTGTGCTTCCCATGTGTGAGTAGTTTTAGGTAGGCACCACCACATTCTTGTCCCTCTTGCAATGTTACTTCATACTGCACTATCAATGGCTTTACTGTGAATTTGAAAGGGCGATCCAGACGAGCGGATATTGCAGCATGTTTTGCTTTGGATTTCAAAACAAGTCCGAGATCCCCAGCCAAGCCATTCTTTTGTGGAGCTTCAACTTCCCATTTTCCTACAGTAACATTAACATTACATAACATTACCTAAAACTTTGTGTTAAAAAAAGGATGCTGGATAAAGTCCAAAATACAATAATTGTATTAATATAACAAAAAACAAATAAAAACACCATGTCATATAGTCTGCAAGGGAACTATATCGACTGAGCAACCGCCGCTTGTTGGCGAAGTTAGTGCCAACTTTTGCGGAGACGGTGTCCCATGGTCAGCGCAACAGATCCCCACAGCTGTTAATCTCGGTTTTCTAGAGCAGAGCCGCTATTTCCTACAAACAGCTCCTCAATTATCCTCACAAGACTGAGTGGACCCTGTTCCACACCCACTACTTCTCAGAAAATCTGGTAGCACTAGGAACCGAAACTGGGACCTCTGGATCTGTAGCCAGCAACTCCATTACTACAGTTACTTCCAGTGACCTTGTGTATGGTTTGGATGAGTAACATGCAAAGGTATGTGTTCAACCTTTTCTTGTTCATAGTTTATTTAATGATAGCATCAGCAACTCAGCCTATACAGTGTCAAATGATTGGATTAGGATTAATAAAGAAATGGAAGTGGCCATGGCTTAACATTATAGCCTATCCTGGCACCTGCCTGCAAGGCCTGAGGAAAACCATGAGAAAATTCAGACTGTTTTGCAGCCAAGGTTTGAACTGAAATGTCTCACAACACAGGTTAGAAGTGCTACAGCTTGAGACAACTTGCTCAGTGGTACATGTTCAATGCATGGGATTTCTTGAATTACATAAATAGGCTAAAAAAAAATAAGCACCAAAGCACTGCACATTCATGTAAGACAATTTTATGCTTATTCTGTCACAGTGATTCACACTTGTTGCATGAATGCTGATAAATTTTATGTCACCTAAACTCCTCTTATAACAATTTATAATCCCTTAGAAAAAGAAACCAATTCCATTTCCTAAACTTATCTACTATTAATTGTCTTTTGACACCTGCTTGATTGATAAGCAAGATGTGATTAAGCTACTTGACGATTTCTATACCTAACTGGTTGTTTTTCGACCTTGTAGAGATCTTATGGAATATGAATGAATGAATGAATGAATGAACCACCCCTTCTTCCAAACACCAATTATGTGACAAAGTATATAAATAAAACTTTGATCAGAATCAACATATAAAAGAGGAAAACAGTTTATGACTATGTATGCTACCTCATTCTCGTACCATAGCAATTTTGACCTACTTAACACAGGCAGCAGTCCCGTGCTCAATATTGTGCCATCTAAAGGATAAAGATGCAGCTTAATTCACTGCTCTTAATGGGGAAAGAAGGAAGCAAGATAAATGTATCAATGGGATAAAGGACAAGGAGAAAGGAGGTTAACAAAGAAAAAAAAAATGATTCCCTCCTGAATTGCAATGGACTTTTTCATTAGTGTATTCATAATGGTAGGTACTGTGTAGGAGCCACAGAAAGGACAGAGCATGGATAGAAAATGCTTTGTCTTCTGAACTTTCAAATAACAACAGATGCTTTGCATACATTTTACAGTGAACATCTACATTTTTACACTTTAAGAATTCAATCAAGTTCCAGCATTATAGGATTACATCTCAGATATAAGATTCATTAATTCAATTCTCAATTCTTTGGTACATCTATTTTAAAACTGGCAAAATCTTCTCTTTATCGAATGTCTCAAAAAATCATATCTCATCTGTGCTTTGGTTTCTGAAAGAAAACATGGTTCAGATGTTTGTCCTCCTATACTTCTTGACCAGAACATAGTTATAAGTGCAGAATTAAAACAATACAGAATTTTATAATATTTTTACAATATGAAATTTCATGACAAAATATTCTACTTTTGTTATAACTTTCTTTATATATGAAAAACTACATCATGATGAAAAGTTTCTTGGCTTATGTGAAATTTTCTTATACACTGGAAAATATGAATAATAATGGATATTTAAATTAATTAAGGTCATTATTTACCTTATGTAAAATATTAAACCTATGAGGAAATGATATTAGAATTGGCCAACATACATACCCCTTGTTCTTACATACAAAAATCATGTCTTTATTGTATGTGCACATTGTGGCATATTTGATCAACAAGTTGTCAGGCAATATCTCTGTAAACACGATAGGCACATGCAACAGTAGAGCAAGCTGGCATAGGAGCAGTGACATCACAGAGTAACAGTACGTGGCCATCTTTTGACATGTGTTTCCTGCATGTCCATCAGCTTGGGCATGTGTGGTGACATCACAGAGCAAGAGAGGGTAGGGGTCACATGATATGTATTTACTGTTGGTCGATGTTCATCCCTCGGCTATATAAGTGAGCTGAGTTCCTAAGTTGGCAGAGGGAGGTCTCAGTTCATCACAGAGGAGAGAGAGAGAGAGAGAGAGAAACAGTAGCGGCAGAAGCATGCAAGTGAGTGAATTGGAACTATGAGTGATAGAGTTCTTAGTTCCGAGTTCTTGGTAGGAGTGAGCCATGGGAATTTCATATTTGAAAAAGAGCTAACTTGTGAATTGAAGACTTGTATAGTTCTCGTGTTATAAATCTGTTGCCAGGAAGCAGATAGTGAAAACTAGAGGAAATAGACTGAGAAGATTAGTGTCAAGTGATTGTAAATTGTGAAAATCAGCAAGATTGTAATAATTATTTGTAGTTATGACTTGTAGGTCATTAATATATCCAATTACCAATCAAAACCTGTGCCTCAATCACCCAAACATATGACAATATTAATAGGTGAGTAAAGTAACAAAAGGATAACCTTCAACATTTTAAAAACAAAACAAAAGGTCTAATATTGTGAGCTAGCTGCTGGAAGCAAATTGTATGTTTGGGCTTTGGGTCTCATTTTTACAAGTAAAAGCCTAAGGCTACGAGTATTACTGTTCATGTTTGGGTATGCACTCACTTTAATCAATCACTGAACAAAAAAAAAAGAGAGCAATTATTTCTCATACTGTATGATTTTGGCTTCTTAAAATACACCACATAAATTGTTGCATTTCCAACATTTTGGCAAACACTGCCTTTGCCATCTTCAGGGTTAATATGTTTTGGAAGCTCTTATGTAGAATTCACAGCGAGTAAAGATCTCGGGGTGCAGCTGTGATTGGATAAAACAAAACAGTGTTGTGCTAGCCAATATGGATTGACCATATGATTAATGAAAAGGTGTGGTGAAATGTGTTTTGGTGATCTGGTAGTCCTGAAAAGAGGTGACAAAAAGTGTTTCAACAACATCATACTAACCATCATACTTGGCAATATCATCATCTGTATCATCCTTCTTAGCCTCTGACAATGTCCACTTCTTGTTGAATTGATTTATGTCATCAAAATGTTCTGCAAAGTACACATTGCCAGATGGTGTAGGACTCCTATAAATTATGTCATCTACAACTACATCATCCTGAAAACAAATTTAAGATTTCATTAAAAAGTCTGGAGCATTATACACTGTAGCTGAATCTCCAAACTCTTCCCCAAAATAACAATCTTAACATGCAAAACCATTCCACCAATGAGTTTTTGGGCATGTACATTTAAGTTTATGCTCACAATGGAAGAATGTCTTTGCTTCAAGAAACTGACTGTGTCATTGGTTGCTGGGCTAGATGTAAGGAGGGCATTATTTCATAATTTATTCTTGGTGTGTTTAATGATATTTTCAATAGTCAGATTATAAAATTTCGAGTGACAGGGTGATTAGTCAATAACTGAATTAGGAGAAACATGAAAGGGAGCAGCCATGGCCTAATTAGGTATTACTGAAGCATTTGCCAACCCCTTGACTGCAATGTTCAATTTCACTTCTAATTAATGACTTATGCACCAGCAAATGGAATTAACTCAAATTGTGGAGCACAAACTGATGTCAGCATTACTAGCTCTCTGGACTATGTCCAGTTTCTAATGTTAACATGTGCAACACAATTTACCAAGAATCTGGGACCCTGCAAAATAATAAATAAATTTATGCCAGCCCCCCATCTATGCTGGTGTACATAAAGAGCAGTTCTATATATCTTTATAGGTCCCTATCAGGTTGTACAGTTACAACATGAGCCTGAACAGCATATCAGCCACTACACACTTACAGCAAGCTTAAAAAGTCACTGACAACCATGAAAAATTCACATCATTAGATTTCTGGACTTTATCCTTTGCACAGTATTAAAAAATAAAATGATTTATAGCAGATGGATCTTTCTGCTCTTTTTTGACTTCCCTATTGGTAATATGATTTGCTGGCTGCAGCCAGTTTCCAAAAAAACTCACCTATATTATATCCTAATCAGCTTTAAAACCATGTGCGCTTGCAAAAAAAATTTAAGTAATTCCCTACAACTCAGACACCCCTCCCACCCCATGGTAGGTTGCAACCTGCTGTCTGAGAAATCATGCCACAGAAAGCTACTGTCTATGACATCTTTAGAGGTGCATCATCATCCTGCCAGAAGAAAGTTAAAAGTTAAAATTTTGAATGAACTTATTAATGGAGTACTTCATATACTCAGACACAGTGGCAAGAGTGGTGGTGGTAGTAGTAGTAGAACAGCAGTAGTAGCTTCTATATGTAATAATACAAATGCCATTGTGAATTCAACAATTTATTTGGTTGTAGATCTTTGTCTTTTCTTCCTCTACACTACATGTTTCGGCCGTAATTGGCCATCATCAGGTGTATTTTTCATTACGTAGCTGTCATACTGCACGCAGTCCAAAATCTCAAACATCATCCTGTCAGTTTTGTTTTAAAATCTCACCAACACATGGTCATCAATTTGATTTTAGAATTACAGTTTAAAATTTAAAATTTCTAAAATTTAAAGTTTTAAATACCAAGGACACCTGCTCTTGTCTACATGTGCTGCAGCAGCTGTTTCTTGTTTCCAGCACCGTTCATGTATTATTCTGTGCAGGCTCCCTGTGTGTGTATCACTGCTCATCTTCAATACTTTTGTAGCAATAGTAGTGTCATTAAATAAGCCACATGCATATATGCTCAGGTTCCAGACAGTCAAATTTATAAACTGCATGTTCTCTTTCTGTTATTTTGGTCATGCCAAAGAATGTGTCTAAGTTCAAGGCATCTCGCAGTGTTTCAAAACACTCACAGTAGGGTTCCTACCTTCAATCTACCTTCACAACGGCTACATGAATTCTTAAACAAAAAGAAATCTGTGCATGAATACTTACTTCCTCGGTTGTTACTACAGCATCATCTTCATCTTCACTCTCTGACTGACTCAAAGTTACCAAACTCAGACAAACGACACCTATAATAAAGAAGCTAAGAAGCCTCTTCTTCATTGTTTCCAAATATAATCTTGTGTGACTTGAAATCTCCTGGAATATTAAACATTACAATTAATCTAGTTATCTCAACTCCCACTTTCAATTTTATTACATAAGTCAATAAAGTGCTAAGCAGTTAACTCCATGGCAATTAGCCCTTCTTGAGAAGCCACCAGTTGTGCAGCTGCTCGAGAATTTCCAAATATTTTACGGAACCCGAAGTTTCATTACCATGTTCACAAGAACCCTCTGCTGGTCCCTATCCTGAGCCAGATCAATCCCATTCATACCACCCCATCCTATCTCTCTAAGGTCCATGGGTCAATGAAAGATGATCAAAATTATTAAATAAATGGAAACATGCCAAACTGCAGTCATTGCATACAGGATCCAAGCAAAATAAATGGGCATAATCTGAACAATATAAGACAAGAAGCCATTAGGCTTTTCAGGAACAAAACGAGGGAATATCTAAAAGACATAATTAATGAGCGTGCAACAAACAGGAAGAACAAGAATATTAGAGAACCGTACAGAGGAATCGGTGAATTTAAGACAGGTTACCAACCCAGAAGTAACTTAATGAAGGATAAGAATGGTTATCTGCTTGCAGATACCCACAACATTTTAAATAGGTGGAAGAACTACTTCTCTCAGTTACTGAATGTCCACAGGGTCACTGATGTTATGCGGATAGAAATACATACAGCTGAGCCCTGAGTACCTGATCCTAGTCCTTTTGAGGTTGAAATTATCACAAAGTTGAAAAAGTATAAATCTCCAGGTAGTGATCACTAAATATACCAAGAGAACATATTAAACTCTGATTATCTTACACAAAACAGCAATTCTTCTTTGATTTGGTGAATAACCAGTATGTACAATAATCTAGTTATGTAAGTTACCTGTAATTGGATGAAATGTCACGCTGCTCTAGGTATATGAGATTAGTTTTATCCAATTCAAAATCAACGGGGATTTCACAAGTTGTAAATAAACAATGAATGATTTTTAAAACACTTCTAACTGACTTTAACTGCATGAAATATAAAACAAAACTCACAACTTCCTCATTATTCGAGACTTCGAGATTTCCACTACCGGTTTCGTTTTCCCAGCCAGCCAATCAGGAACACACAGTTGGCCATTTGCATGTTGCCGTAAGTTCGCGATATAAAACGGCCCCTTAATGCTTCTAAACAGTTCGATGTAAGGAGTTAATTAAATTATACAACTACAAATTCCATGCGAGGGGATACATTCCTATTAAAAATGAATAAAAGATGACCGAATAGTAATAACAATGTCTTAAAATTGGCAACGTCGATTTAGTATTTGGAGCTACTATATTATGGGAAATTACGTTTTCAATCAGATCTTGCAGTCATACTATAATTATTTAATATTTAATGGATAATCAGCATTTTATGCCTTCATTTATTCAATACAACTTTATTTATGAATTTGGATGCTGCAGACCCTACAGACAATCAGTACGTCATGTGACAAAACAGATTCGGTATGCAATGCGGCACAGGAGACGTGTATAGTAATTTGTAAATGTTGTAAATAATCTGCCAAGTACAATTTATGGGACCATAACGTTTGTTTATTTATTTTTAATTTTATTTAGTTCTGTTTGGAAACATAAAAATGTCTGCAGACACAGACATTAACGTGTTCACATTAAATTGTTGGTATGTACATTTTTGTCAGGTGACATGCTTTTCAAAATCCCAGTGGGCTACGAACCAAATAATGACAATTTTATTAAATTTGAAATATCGAATAGTACTTATGTGTGCTGCACCCCTGAAAGTTTTTGATTACGTATATATAATGAGAGGCATTGAAATAATTTTACATTTAACCCCCCCCCCCAGCTAGAAGGGTCATGTTCGTAATATTTCCTGACTTACGCAAACTGTTTTATATAATCGAGGCCAGCATTAGGCTGTCGTCAGTTCCCAGGATGTTTACGAGTTACAGGATTTGACTACTCACATGTAATCCTGTTGTTTGTAACCTGGAAACCCAATGTAAACTGATTATTTTGGATTTATGAAAGTATGAAGATTCTGTGAGTCATACAAGAGATGTCTTTCAGTTGTTTACATTCGTTCCAATATTATACACTGTTTTGGTTGTACTTTGCAAGTCTTCTCCTGGGAGTCTAATTAAGAAAGCTGATAAAAATTGCTGCTGGGTGCTATGGAAGTGGACATTTAAGGGTCATGAACACAAACTGATAACAGACAATGGTGTGTTAAACTTGCTTATGGTTGTTTCTATTAAACAGGGGTATCCCAGCAGTATCCAGAAACCGGAAGATAAGAATGAATGCAATAGCTGAAGAGTTGGCTTTGGGAAAGTATGACATAGTATGCCTGCAAGAAGTATGGTCTGAGAATGATTACATTGATATCAAGAAATTGACACTTAGGGTGTTACCTTATTCTCATTATTTTTACAGGTATATTAACACAACAGGCAAGAACAAGGGCATATATATTCATTAAATGTGCAATGTCTGTGTAACTTTATGTATTACCACATGAAACATTTGCAGCACTGTCTTTTTATATTTTTGTTNGAATTGAATTATCAGTTATAAATTTTGTATTATATCAGAATAATGTAAATCTTACGGTAAATTTATATAATTTATATAAAATCATATGAAACCAGTTTTAGAAGAGCATGGTAGTAAGTGTGCCACATGGAGTGCTAAGCAATGTAGGTTTGTTATTCCAAACACCATTGAACGCCAGAAAGGGTGGTTTAGAGGTAATGCCTTATATTTGTATTCAGGAGGTACTCAGTTCAAATCTTGGCCAGGGTACTGGCTATCTTGACTGAGATTTTTCATGGTTTTCCTGAGTTCCTCTGAGCAGATACTGGGATTGTACTTTGATCACTTTCTTCCAAGCCCTTTTCAATTCATCATGCACCAGTCACCCTACCATTTTCGCACTGTCCTGAGAGACTGACACTGTAGTTCAGTAACTCACTCACAACAACTGAACATAGTTTTTATTATATTTAAAACATTTTATAGAGTAAATCTGAAAAAAATGTCAGTTACATATTTTTGCTTCCCATTAAGAATAAGTTTTATGGAATATCAAGTCAATTTGTACTTAAGCTTGACTGTTTATTTAAACTGAAAATGTAAATGGTTTTCTCATGTAATGAATTTTTCCACATCGTAAAGTATTGGATTTTATAGAAATAATAGATGAGTAATGAAAATGAAAAAAAGAGCTCGTACTGACGCCTGAAACCTTTGAGAGTCCTATACCGGGGGAGTTTTGTTATATATATGGCTGATATGTTCTTTTTTTATTTTGTTTTATATTATGAATGCCTTGACTTGTTCCTGTGGGAATGGAATGTTTGTTTTTTGATCTGTGACTCATTCTATATCCAATGGTTGTTTCCAAACCTGTATCTGGATCTATTTTTGAATTTGAAATAAATTGAATTGAATAGCCTGCAGAGACTAAAACTTTGATGATGTTTTTCTGAGCATGTTTAATGTGTGAAGTAAAACACTTGACATTGTTCTTCTTCTTCACTTCACTTCATGGCTATCTGAATATCTCTGCCAGTTTTAGTCTTTATCTGTCTTGTCAGTAATGTTAAAGATTTAAATGTACATCAAAGGTTAATTAAAATCTTATATCGTTATTTTCAATATTGTAGTATTTGAGTTCAATAATACGTACTTCAATATCATACAATACAGTATTTTATTAAAATAAAATATTGAATTTGATGGTAATGAAGTAATGTAATATTGTATTTAATTAAAGTCTTATATGATTATTGACATGGCTGGAATGATTTGGTTGTAACTAGAGTTAATTCATTCGTATGTGATCAGTGATAACTTTCCTGTTACGAGAAGTAAAGCGAAATTATATGAGATTTGAGATTTTTGTGACAGCAAAGATTCACTGGGTTATGACACAATGTAGTCTTGTAGGTGATTACCAACATTTCAGAGGAATATACTACTCAGTATTGTACTCATACCTTGAAGCTTCAAAAGTTATGCTGTGTTGTAACCCAGAAGACAAGTGCATAAAACAGTTATGTTTAAGATGCATTAGACCTTTTTTATGAACAGATTTAAAGTTGCATTTGTCTATGATTATTTATGAACATCTTTGGTTCTTTATGTGGTATATATTGTAAAGCACTTTCTTTAAGTTTTCTTGTCTCTGTGAAACATATCATTCAAAATTATATATATAGGATTTATCTGAAATATGTATCCATTAATTAAATTTGAAATTTACAGTGGTGTATTTGGCTCTGGAGTATGTATCTTTTCAAGATACACAATTGAAAATGTATTTTTCCACCAATGGCCACTGAATGGTTATGTTCATAAGCTTCATCACGGTGACTGGTTTGGTGGCAAGGGGATAGGTCTGTGTAGAGTAAAATGTAAAGGCATCAATATAAATATCTACTCAGCCCATGTAAGTATTTATACAAATAATGCTTCAGATTTAGTATATGAAAAGTAAAGCAAATTATACTAAATTATAATTTCGTTAAGGGGAGGGGGTTGCACATAAAATTAAGAATTGTTTGGTTTCATAAGTTATGCTTCTTTGTTTTTTAATTATTATTATTATTATTATCATCATCATCATCATCATCATCATCATCATCATCATTATTATTATTATTTATATTACAGACAATGGGTTTTAAATCCCTGAAGAAATGAATATATTGAAGGATTTCTTGCTTCTGCTCAGGCCCTGTAGGCAAATTGTATTATTTCAGTTTTATAATTGATTACAAATTGTCATGTCACATATGACTAATATATTCCTAGGCCAGATTGGTCTAAACAGGGAAGACTTAAGACATGAAACTAAACAGCCAACCTTTTGTCATCAATCTATACTGAAGAAAAAATTACCATTTTCCTTATATTCCCATGTGACTGTCAGCCTTACCAGGCTTGTTGGCTCAAGTGCTAACAACAAGATTTTTGTCTTCAGAAATGTAATGCCATGTAGTCTGGTAGAAGTTTACAATTGTACCTCTGAAATGGCTATGAACTTCTAGTAGACTGCACGGTGTCACATCACAGAAAATATTAATCTTCATAGTCACTGCCATGAAAACCTCAAATCTCACAAGTTACAAAATATTTTACATGTATTTAGGAAGTACAGTAAAACTTGGTTATAGCAACATCGGTTTCTGCGACACCTTGTCTATTGTGTCAAATATTCAATGGTACGAACTAATTCCTCATAAAGCAACTGTTTTTATACCTTGCTTAGTACGACATGCACAAATGCATCAACCTTGTATGTAACGTCATTTTCATTCCTGAATTTCTCTGATATCGTGGGAAAGTTCGATGTGTCTGCCCACCCTCACTTTCTCTACTTGCTGACGTGACTGTCCTGGAAGAATACGACCACGGGCTGCAAGAGGAGCGTGGGTTTTATGCGAAAACAAGGGTGTGGGGTGGGACTGCGTGAATAGTGCAAGAGGACACGGCAGGTTGTTAACTGCATTCCTTTCCTAGAATCTCGTCTAACAGGACCTCACATTGTCTACTTACCCTATAGTTTTCCTGCCTAAACCCAGAGAAGTGCAGTAGCAAAAACATGGCAATGAAAAGGAAAGTTTTAAGCATTGAAGAGAAAGTTGAAGTGATTCGTGAAATAGAAAATGGAAGGAAAAAAGCTGATATATACCGCGAATTTGGTTTGGTGAATTCTACAGTACAAACGATATGGAGAATCCATATTAATTCCACGTTAATGTTACGTTAGTCTGTACTTAACTACATATTTCTCTAAAAAATGCAACATTTTAACTCAGTTTTTGGTAGATTTTTACGTGACTAACATAAGGCTACTGTGGAAGTGCCCATTTCGGTTACAACGACATTCGTTTATAACAACACTATTTTTAGGTCCCTTTGATGACGTTATAACCAAGTTCTACTGTATTTGTTTTGATCCTTTCCTTGGGGACCGGTTATCATGCAACACTGTTTTTTTTTTTCTTAAATCATTGAGTCCTTTCTGGTCATACCAATTGTATTATTTGATAGCATCTTTTCTTTATGTTAATATAATATCAGCTGTTTTCAGTTGCCTTCAGTCACTGTTTTTCAATATAAGCAGTGAAGTTCATGTAAGCAAGTAGATTATATTCATTAAAATTTTTATACCAACTGGCAAATATACATGTGCACAAGACAGTCCTTTCCTAAAACCACGTATCTTTCAGTTGCATGCTGAGTACAATCGAAGGAACGATGAATATATGGCTCATAGAGTTCTGCAGGCATTTGACATGTCACAGTTCATCAGTATAACATCAACTAATGCTGATATAGTAATCTTGGGTGGAGATCTGAACACTGAACCAGGAGATTTAGCATACAGAATAATCTGTCACAATGCTCAAGTACAGGACAGCTTCCTTCAAGCACAGCAAGTATGTATCATAAGCACAGTCTGAACATATATTGCACCTCTGATGATTTATACTTTCAAAACTTACTGCATTGTCACATTACATTTCTTGATTTTTTTTTTAAGTGTGATTTACATGTGATTGGATTTAATAATAAAGAGATAAAGAATATCAGAATATCTTTGTGAAAATATTATTTTGACATTAATAGCAGCTAATTTTTCAAAGTGTTTTCTTTTTACCTGAGTAAAGAGTAGTCAGTACAGCAATGGGCTACGGGCTGGGCGACCCAGATTCAATTCCCAGCCATGCAAGATTTTCCTCTTCTCTTTGGTGTCCAGACCAGCTCTGGGGCTCACCCAACCACCCACTCAGTGGGTAGTGGGTGCTTTTTCCTCAAGGGTAAAGTGGCAGAGTCATGAAGCTGACCACACCTCCATCTGGTGCCGTGGTCAAGAATGGTGGATCTGTACCTCCACTCCTGTATGTCTTCATGGCATAGTGCTTAACTGATTAAGCAAAGAGATAACTTTACCCTTTTCCATGGACTCCTAGGGGAAGGTGAAAGTCCAACATATTGAATTCCTTTGCCTGTTTTTCAGGGAAAATTTTTCTTTCATGAATAGTGCCAGATAGTATGCATATGGCTGCCTTGCATTGGGGCATCATGTATGTGGCAGGCAGGGTCACCCCCTTTACAGCAATGCAAATGCATCTGAATACAACACAGTCCTCTAAACCCAAATGTATGCAACCAGAGATTAAAATACTGGTAACCATTAAGGTACCCATTGGATAGGAGGAGAAGTTGGCCCTATAACTGGTTTGGATGACATGGAAAGAAGAATAATGTTGCCCCTATCAGGACTCAAAACTCAATTCCTTTACCATCCAATCTCTAGCCATTCACTATAATAACCACGCTATCCTGGGTCATTGAAAAAGTAATACCAAATTTAGAAGTTGTATTTTAAAATAATTATTATTCAGCCCCTAAGTGTATCTTTCCACATCTATACTAACAGATTTTTTATTATAAAAAGATGTAATTGTAAGATAGTAAGAGTAATAGTAATAGTAAGATGTAATATTATATTTAAGCATCCTGTTGCACTCCATACGATAAATGATATAATGATACAAACGCTGTCTCAAGTGCAAACAATACATTTTGTGAAGAAAGCAGTCTTCTGGGATTTGGCACCGTGTATATGTGGTGTTAACCGACGTTTCGGAGGAACGTATCG
>NW_019722427.1:317547-324828 GCF_002891405.2 Cryptotermes secundus | reverse complement strand
TAGTTCTTGTTGCCACACTGTATAGATGTTATCTTGTGTAGTCTTTCTGTGTGCGTGCCGCTGCTATTCTTTACTACGTAGTAAACGTAGACACGTAGTAAAGAATAGCAGCAGCACGCACACAGAAAGACTACCCAAGATAACACCTATACAGTGTGGTAACAAGAACTAGCCGCTGCAGCACTTTAAACATAGGGCGAATAACCCTAACAATTTTAAAATTTTGGAAAGAATTTTAAAGGTGTTTAAAGTTAGAACTAAAGATTTTATTATAGTGCTATTACAACAAAGTCAAAATTAACGTGTGTAGGATAAAATAATCTACAAACCAGACAGTTATCAACGAAGTAGAAGTTGATAATAACAAGGAAAGTGTTTTTAAATGTTAATTTTTGAGCTGGGTGCAGTGTGACAGCGACGTGAGTGTTATACACCTGATGATGGCCGTCTGAGGCCAAAACATGTAGTGTAGGGGAACAAGATCAAAGACACAAAATGTATTGTTTGCACTTGAGACGGAGTTTGTATCATTATATCATTTATATAATAGTATACTACAAAAAAGAAAAAAGTACTGTATTCATTTGTTTTGTTATTAGTGAGAACATGATGAAATAGTTCAGGTTTTTTCGCTCTAATTTCTGCCATTGTTACTCTCATATGTACCACAGTTCTTTTCCTTTCTTACTGTCTAATTTTCCTTAGAGTCTTTAAACCTTCACATTAGCATTTCATTATCCATCTGTGAAACAAAGATAATTGGATATGTTGATTTTGCGTGTTAATTTGTTTTGTAGGTAGCTGTTGATTATGTAGGAACTAATGAGTCATCACGGAACAGCTACAGTGACAAGAAACTCTGTATGAAGAAACCGGCAGGAAATCGAATAGATTATATCATGTACAAGTGTAGACGAGGAATTGAGGTAAATTTATTTTTAATTACTGGAATTGTAGGACATGTCTATTATGTATCCTCCATCTTGGCACATAATATTTAATTTCTTGCTTGTTTATAGGTGCAGTGTCTAAAATATCAGTTTCCCTTGCCTGAACGAGTTCCTAAACAAAATTTCAGTTTCTCAGACCATGAAGCATTGCAGGTATCTTTCAGGGTCATCAGAACATCTAATGGTAAATATTTTGCATTCACATTAAAATGTTCTTCGTGGAGTTTTAAATGAGATAGTAATTTGATTTTGTACTTTATAATCAGTAAATTATACAACCAAAAAGGAGCAGTTAAGGTAACAGTACATAAAAGGACAACCAAGAAAGTACCTTGGCCATAATTTAATCTTATAATCAATACTAAAAGATACGAGTAAAATAAAATATTCCAAATATTCATTAACTCTACAATGAGGCCATCAAGAAGCAACTGTCCTTCTGCAGATGCAATATACCAGGGCCCTATTATTATCCCATGTGTGATGAATGAATGAATGACTGACTGCATAAGGGGTGGGCCATAATAACTCCATGTCATTCAACTCACAAATGCATAATTGTAGTACCAGATCTATCTGTGATCTGCATTATCCGCAAACTAGTCTAACACAATTCCAAAAAGGAATATGTTACATGGGGGTAAAGATATATCTATGTCTAATGACTTGAAAATTTTTAAAATTCAGTTGACAGCATTTTTATTGCAAAACTCTTTTTATACATGTGATGAATTCTTTAGTAACAAATTTGCCTAGAAATAAGGATAATAATAAAAACAATTTTAATATTGCATAATTTTATGTATAGTGATGTAAGACTGTAAATTTAACATGTTTTTTTTTATCATGATTATAAGCTGTACATATATATTTATAATTGTATTGTGCTATATTAACTATGTGACTGGTTCTATATCTATGTATATGGATTTATGGAATATACAATAAATGAATGAATGAATGGACTGTAAATTGAGTTGTAGAATTTGTGTTTGTACCATACAGAGAATTTGTCTTTCCAGGCCTCATAAATATGGAGTTTTTAATATTTTAATGTTTTGTCGTAGCTCTCACAGATGGTTTATGCTGTGCTTGGTCTGTACAGCCTATCTTATGTTGGGGCAGGTGTCTGGAGATAGGGACTAGCTCTGTCAATTCGGCCCAACTGAGTAGGTTTTACCTGAAGACAAAGACAGAATTCAGTATCTGAAACTTTGTGTTATTAAATAAAAACAGGATGATGGATAATGTCCAGAAACATACTCTTTGTATTAATGTACCATCATAACAAATTTTCAGATCTTAATTCAAATAAAATATCAATATTAAATAAAGAATTAATTAATTTAATCCCTGTGGTACCTATCAAACTATAAAGTGTCACATTCCAGAAGACATAATTAGTGTTGATGTCTGTATATATCTAGAAATATGGCAGATGTAAAGTTCACATTCCTGACAGTGTATTTCTGTTTCAAGCATCTGAAGATGCACTAGAAAATAAAGAAGAATACATGAAAGCACTGAAGGAGAGTCGTGCTGTATGTGATGCAGCACTAGGAAGGCTACACCAAGATAAACGGTCCTATTGGATCTACTCGGCTGCATTCTTCCTCACACTGCTGTGCACAATTGGTTTGGAGGCTCCTCTAAGCTGCTTCAAGACATACAACATTATACGTGTTGTTGTTACCATTCTGCTCTGTTTTACAATATTCATGGCTACTATATGGAATCGTATGGAAGTGAATGCAATTCTTACAGGGAAATTAGGAATTGAAGTTGTTCATTCAAACTTGGAAGATTGTAATTCAGATGAAAGGTAAAATAGTTGCTCATGATATGTGTAATTTGGCCATGTGTTATATTCTGGCAACAGTGTAAATGACTTACTCTTATACCATTCTAAAGGTTATAATTCATATCTTAAGAATGTGAATTGTTATTTAAGTAATTTCGGTACTTCTCGTGTATTTTGGCCCCACACAAAAACTGCCTTCATGCTAGTAGTACAAAACAGAAAGTGGTTTAAGGAAAAAGGTCTTGGAATTTTTCAATACTCTGAATCCTTGGGAGTCAACTGCATGTTGTTAAATGACCAAAATCAGGATTCACATACAAGAAAGTGACAGTGTAAGTTTTGTTGTGCATTATCCTTGGACAGTAATGTTCAGTTAGCTTTCCACATCTTTTGCATTTCTCTTTTACACAGTATATCGTCACATTTCAGAGACGTGCTTCAACATGATGCTTGTGAGGATATGATACTGTTATAATCCACACAGAGCAATTAATTACAGATAAACATCTTCCTTTCTAGTCTGAGACATATTGAGACCCATTATAGATATTGCAAATCACAATCCTTCCATAATTTCAAATGTCTTCCTAAACTTTTTCCCCTTATTTGATATTTTAAAAAATTTATTTTAAATTTTGCCATGTTCTTTCCAGTTTCTTTTGTATTCTATAAATTCTGTTATTATTTCATTTCTTTTATGGTCAGAAAAGGCATACCTGGCAGTCCTCATGAAACGTATTTCTGCTGATATGACTCATCAGTTTGTCTTATTGCCCAGAGGCTTAAAGGTAATAACCCTACCGTTGGACTACTAGTCTTTGGTTTCAGTTAGTGGGATTTTCAATTTCTTCCAGTAAATATATTATTATGAATATGAAGGCCAAAATATGTTTGTGTGTCAGCATACATTGGTTGTTGAATTACTTAAAGCCTGAAAACTTTTGCATATTTTTATACTTCTGTCACATTTATAAATATCATTCCACATGAAATAGATCCTTAAAATGATGTAAAATCAACATTTGCACCTTGAACCATTAGACTATATTCTGGAGTTCACATTAGTGAAACAAATTAAATGCATAGTGAGAAGGAAAGCATTGCTATATATTTGTGTTGCTTACAGTATTTATTTATATTTTCCTGTGATATAACAATTAACTCGATTATTGTGAGAGACTTTGGTCTAGGGCTTATTGAGTCAGTTTGAATCATGCACTGGATATTTGCATTTTTCTCTACAATCTAATAACTTACTGTAGTCATTGTTCAAATTCATTGGTGTGTGGTGTTCCACACTCTCCCCCCTCCACTTCGAGACAAGCTATTGTAGTAGTACCACAACAAAACAATATTTTACATCAAAGATGATACTCGCATAACTTGCAGCTGGAAGGGAAAGAAACAGATCGAGCAGGAGACATGGTTGGATCATCTTTCCACAATGCCATCTGTAATATCACTTGATGTAGTTATCTTTGATTCACATTGATTGCTGTGGTACACCTCTCAGAGACCTGACAGCTAAAATTTATGTGTGGTTGAAGAATATGTTGTTGCTTGGCACATTGGTTCTTTTCTGGCATTGCTGTAAAGGTAATATAAATCCTGGCAAGAAATTAATTGCACATGTTAATTGCAACCTGGAATTTAAAAAACAAAATATTTGTTTAAAAATCATACTGTTATAACAACAAATTCAGGACTCTGTTACAAATGTACACCAGGCAAAGAGTGTACCCCAAGCTGCTGATTTAGCATGTTTAGATTAGAACCTAGAAAAACATGTTGCAGAATGACCTGATGCTTCCACAGAATTTTGTTACTGGGTCTTTCCTGTATGGAGAAGAAAGAAAACTGGGCTGCAGAATTTAGGCTTCTTTACCTTTATTCAGAATCAGTCTGATATAAGAAGTGAAATATATAATGTAATGTGATATTTTGATAACATTATAATCAGGTTTTGTGATTATCTATGTTTCTTACAAAATATATCTTCAGTTTAAGTAGTTATTGCATTCTACAGACATAGTACATAGGAAACAGTTATAATTATGTTAGAAATAGTTATTGTATTTTATCAGTAATTTAAAGAACTTACCAGGGACAGGGATTTTCAAGTTTCCTAGTAAGATAGCTTACTTCAGTATGTGTAAGGATAGAGAAGTGCATTAGAGGAGTCAATTTTGAGAGACAGCAATGAAGCTGAAGTTCAATGTAATCAGGATGACAATAATTTTAAAACAGAATATGAATGCTCCAGAAAATGGGAAATATCCCACAATGCACAATTAGTATTTTTTAAATAGAGGCTACTTATCACAGTGGTATGTCTTAGTTGCTGTATCAGTCTGAAGTGACAAATGTAGGCTGCAGAAACATTCAAGTTGACTCTCGTGTAATACAGTAGATATAATCAGAAAATCTGAATTATTTGGGCCAGTGGTAAAAGTGTTCAATCCAGGCATGTTAAAGTGAAACAACTTAGTGACAAAAATTTTGATATTAGAACATAAACTGTATAGGAAGAATAATGTAAGAGAGTCATGTGAATTGTGGTTATAAAATTGAAAATTATGAACAGTTTTAGTGTACCATTGATGTATACTTCCAGAATTTTATTTACACAAATAGAAGCAATTTCATAGCTATACAAAGGAGTTATACTTGTTGAAAAATTTTGTGTAAAATATTATTTAAAAATTAGTTTCCCTAATATTTTGTTTTGAAGAAATCAGTTACAAACTGTTTTAAAAATCTTTTGAAGGCTAGTGTTTTTGTACTGTAACAACTATGACTATAAAATCTTTTATATTGCTCATACTTAAAAAAAGTTTCCAAATCCAGTAAATATGTTTATAATAGAACCAAAAATTGCTCATATATATATATATATACAGTATATATGTTGTTGGCTGATATATGGCACACATTTTATTAATAGCTCAACTTTCTTGTGAATTTCATACATATTCTACGTTAGTACTACCGAAAACTGTTATGTATGTTGTATGACATTCAGTCTGAAATACAGCTGACCCTCAAGTCATCTGGCTTTGATTTATCAAAGTGTGGATTAACAGTGGCTCCAAGCAAGCTGTCTGAAGCAGTAGTGACTTGTATTCAGGGGGTGCTCAGTTTGAATCTTGGCCATGACACCAACTACCCTGACTTTTTTTTATCCGTTTTCCTCAATCCCTCAATGAAAATGTCTGAATAGTACCTTAAATCAGATAAAATGTTTTGTCTGTTATCCATGATTTGTTCTCCAGCCATTATGCTTGATGATCAAGGGTCAACTTTGTCTATGTGCAATTTACAGATGTATATACAACAGACTAGTTTTGCTTTTGTGTATAATGTGCCAAAATTGCTCTCGTCCTACTGCTCATTGTCTTAAAATTTGGAATTTGAGGTCTACAGGAATGTAACAGAACTGTCAACAAATATAGGGTCATTGAACTTTTACTTAATATCATTCCCAGCATTGTGCACTACTGTTTGAATAATATTTCCTGCTCAACTGTAAGAAATTAAAATTGAAATAAAAATTTTGAACAAATGTACTTTGCATATTTATACATAATTTACCCTCATGTCAAGTGTGGCATTTGTTATCTAGGGATTGTCAGTGGAGACAGCCTTCAGATGTGGATGGTCTCTGTAAATACAGTATTTTGAATAAGCAGTCAACTGACAGTTGGATGGAGCTAACAAAAATAAGCATATTAGTTCTGTTCTTGCACCTTTGCAGAGTGTGAATTTGGGCAGTGTTGCCAATATGTTGGTTGTTCATGCTGCCTCTAAAGAGTGGGAGTAGGATCATTGTCTTATGTTTATATAGCCTTCAAAGAGGAAGGCATCATGTGCCTCTGAAACATCAGCAACACTGCCCAAATCCACACAGTGTGAACACTCAAGAAGATAATCAATATCAACACTGAATGAATGCAGAAGCCTAAAATCAATAGAAACAAGTACAGAAAGTTACAAAGGACACTAGACTTGACAGATATTTTAGTGTGACAAAAGCAATGGAAAGAGGACAAAAGATTTGGAATTTCAGACACCAGGAGTCTCTACAGGATGTATTTATTGAAATCAGTAGAAAGAGAGTTAATGAAGTATAATTTAGATTCAATGGGAGTACAGATGGGTAGACTTCAGATGTTGCATACAAAAGTAGAAACATCAAAGAAAGAACAATAAGACTGAAAGGTAGACACAACAGAAGCAGAACTAAACCAACAGACAATTTTACATTTTATATGCTAAAGGTAATGCTAATCATTACTTTTTCATGCATTAATGAATCAGAATTTGCACTCTTCATTATTAGATAACCAAAGATGCAACAAAAATTAGATACGTATTTAGCAACTACATATATCAAGGAGGATACAACCAGGAATGATATATAAGGAGATCAAAGAGGGGGAGATGAGAGATACCAGATTTCAGCCACAAAACCTCAAGGGAATAGACCACCTGGGAAACATAAAATACAATCAACTCTCGATTATCCGGGGG
>NW_019722427.1:201398-317331 GCF_002891405.2 Cryptotermes secundus | reverse complement strand
AGAAGAGCGGGAAGAAAGTGAGAATGAGGAAGAGGTGGACAGTGCTGCTAGTAAGAAAATATCACATGGTGCTGCTCTTAATCGTTTGGAATCCTTACTAGACTATCTTGAGAGTGAAGAGAACAGTTTATTAAGTGACAAGCTAATATTATGTAGGCTTCGTACGGATATCTGTAAAAAGGAAAATGCCGCGAAAAAGCAAACGACAGTATTAAATTTTTTAAGTGTTAAGTGTGAATATTCGTAAAAAGTGCTGGATATTGTTGAACACTGTGATTGAAATAACTAATTCATACTTCGGTGTAATGTAAAAAAAGTATTAAACAGGCCATGAGATGACACAGAAATGAAGTTGAATATTTTTAAATACAGGTAGGCCTATAGTATTATGAAGGTACAGTATTACAGTACTACTTTTAATAAAATTTGTCTTAACCGGGTTTTCGATTAATCATGATTTCCATCCCCACCATTATCCCGGATAATTGAGAGTTGAGTGTAATATGAAAATGAATCTTAAGAAAATTTGAAGTGGAGTAGATTCAACTGGTTCAGGACAGAGTCTGATGTCAGGCTCCTTTGAACATGTAATGAACTTTCGTTTGAAAAGAGGCACAGAATCTCTTGACCAGCAGAGCAACTACTGGCTTCTTAAGGACTCTGCTAATGTAGTTACATAATTTTTCCATCTTTTATTCACATATTCTTGAACTGTTGAGTATCTTCACAATTATTTACATATACCATACATCCTGCAGTATTCACACTATACATTCTTTTAAAAATACTGCATGACCATAAAAATATTGCTTTATAAAATATATATCTTGATTAAAAAATACAGACAAGGCCACAAACCCAAATTTACAAGGGAGGAAATTAATAACATAATTATCACAGTATTTTTTGTTATGTAAATGACTAATGGTACAGTATCCTGAAACCAAAGATCTTACTGAATTAAAGCATATATTTATAATAAACAAGATATTTATGTGACCTATAATAATCTTTAATATTATACTTGAGACGAAGTTTAAGTCAAGGAGAATGAGATGGGCAGGACATGTAGTACAAACGGGGAGGAGAAGAAGAATGCATATAGGATATTGGTGGGAAAGCCAGAAGGAAAGAGACCACTAGGAAGATCAAGACGTAGGTGGATAGACAATATTAAAATGGATCTTAGAGGTATAGGATGGGAGGGTATGGTTGGGTTGATCTGGCTCAGGATAGGGACATGTAGAGGGCTCTTGTGAACACGGTAATGAACCTTCGGGTTCCATAAAATGCTGGAAAGTTCTCGAGTACCTGCACAATTGGCAGCTTTTCAAGAAGGGCTCAGCCCGTGAGTGAGCGAGACAAAGAATTATGTTTCTGATGTTCTATAAGTATGTTCATCAAGCTATAGGATATCAGTAGACTTCATTAAATAGCTGCTGAAGATGATAAATTAATGTTAAATGAAAAAGTTTTAGTTCCATTAGTATAAAATTATTCATAATGAAACACTGAGCAATTTGTGTAACATTATATATGATATAAATAAAAGGTGTGTCTGAGTAAGTGATCAATGGACCAACCAGTATTTTATAATGGAGAAAGGAGATAGATGTTTTAGAGCTGATGACCAGCACTGCTGACTAAAGAAGGGTATTTAATATTTGTTAAAGGTGAAAGATTATGACTTGTTCAGCAAGTCTGTGAACTTTGGAAAGTGACTGATGACATGGTTGGTGAAATCAGTACTATTTGTTCTTAATGAAAGAAATTTCTTTAGACAACTAAAATTTTACATCTTAGAACTTAAAGGCAGTTACAAGCAAGCTGACTAAAGCATCATCACTTCTAACTTGTAGTCAATAGATGCCCAGTTCAAATTGTGGTTGGGACACTGATTATCCTAAGGTCTTCATGGTTTGCTTAAGCCCCTTTAGGAAATGCCAAGAAAGTACCTCAAAGTGGGCCATGACTGGTTCCTTCCTCATCCCTTCCAATCCATCACTCATTAATCCTCCCATTCTACACTATATAGTCTTAATTACTGACAGCATCATAAAATAAACTTACACAAATATTAAATCATTTACAGAACAATCTGTAAATGATATTAGTTTTATATTACAATCCACAATTTTAAATATATTAATGAAGTAACACTGTACAACACTAATGGCGATTTCAGTGCATTTTTATGGGCGGTTTACAGAAATATTACTGAAAATATTCTACCACCCACCTTTTCTTTGGATAGCTACATTTGTATTTTCTTTGAAAAATACAGAACTGTGTAATATATCACAAGGATTCAGCTGGACAGTGGCACATGTGCAGCTGGAAAATACAATATCAAATGTCAGGAGATTGTTATATCATGCACTGATTCATTGAAAAGCTACACATCATGTCTAAATGACAACCATATGGTTTGTTGTATGTTAAGCTATGATACTTCCCCTTCAAAATGGTGCATCATGCACAATTTTTAAGCTTACACTGAAATTTATCACACTCATACTTCAGTCATTTATTTCTCCTTAACGTTAAGAAAAAAAAATTCATTTTGTTGTACAGTGTAATTCAATAAATGAATTAATTTACTCCTTAAGACAGTGTAACTCAGTTTAATTTTATTCTCACAGGTAGAACCAAATATTCCAAATATGAGACATTGTCCTCCCATTCCAAATTTCTAGATTCAGTGCTCACCAATCTCAACCTCCACCTCTTAACAAAATAAAAACTACACAGCTCTCATCATGATTCCGAATCCATTTTAAATTGCAGTTGCTCTTTGCAGACCATGTTCAGTCTTTGATGAGGTGTACGAAGGGCACAGAGATCACAATATTAAGAAGTCCTTCACCACTCTAATTGAACAAACAAGGAAATATCCAGTTTTCACACACAAATATTGTTCATATTAATAGGCCTATAATATGAACCTCACACTGAAGATTACTACTTTCTAAGGCATGATGCCATGCAGTTTTTTTAGAAGTTCAATGGCATTTCAGAGAAACATACCTCTATCTTCATGGGCTAAGAGTAGGCAAAGCAAGCAATGGGAAGTAGTAAGCATATCTTCAGTCCTGAAGATTAAGGCAGTACGGTCCTAAAAAAGGTCAGAGAACTTCTATCAAACTACACAGCATAACATTCCATAAGACACTTCATAGTCAATGATGTGAGAACCTGAAATCCATACATAACTTGTTTACAGGGCCATTCAGAAAAAAAAAAAACAAGATCTGAACAAATACGAATTGTTTACTATAGTATTATACCCTTCCAGAAGCACTATTCAATGACACTACCAAAAATGTACTACGAAAAAGAATTGTGTCAAATGCATGAATATTGTAGACATCAGTGCTCTCAGTATGCAATACAAATTTGTAATATTATTCTATATAAAACCTTAATAACATAATTAAGATGTAATATCAAAATCCAGTAAATGTGCCAAGAAGAAAATTTTGTATTTCTTACTTTTTTGAAGTGCAGACAAGCTATTCAAAAACATAATATTAAGATTAATCATATGTCAACGATTTCCATCACATTAAGAAGATAATGTGAAAAGTCTCATCAAGACATACAAATAAACAAATGAATAGCAGGGAAATCCTTGTTTTCATAACCCAAGATCCTGAAATACAATAAAGAGTCCCTGAAAATACTTCCGTTAATTCAGAAAGCACACTTTCATAATACTGAACAATACTGAAGTTATGTAATAAGAAAAGCAAATTCAAATTCATAGCATCACTGACAATCTTTTTATATAGTACATACTATACAGTACATGAAAAGAGCTGATTATAAGAATCAAGAAAATGAGATGTGACATTAAATTGACACTTATGTTGGACATCTTTGAATGTCAATTTTTTGGTTTAAAAACAAATTTTTGAATCTGGCTCTGCTTCCAGTATCAAGTAAAAGAATGAAACCTATTCTACTGGGTCCATTATATCAAACTAACCTCTATCCCATGTCTGGGGATCCGACAGAGCAGGTTTCACACTATTACTGAGGACAGAAGCAGTGACAGCTTCTGAAATGTTATAACTTGTAACTAAAAACAAAACAGGGAAAATGTCAACATATGTCAATTTACTAACACACCTGTGTCCTAAACCTTTAGAGATGACAGATTGTTTTGCATGTAGGGTAAACATTTCTTTATGAAAAATATATATCCTGACTATTAGTAATTTCCTGCATTCATAAATAACTCATTTTACCCTATTTTATTGTAATAATAATAATAAACTAAAATGTTGAGTTTGATGTTAACAAGTATACTGTATCATTACTGTATGGAAAGAAAATAAAACAGTGTTTCCAAATATCACACTGAAAACACAAAGCCTCTTCCTGGTCACTGAATTCAACCAAGTGCTTGGAATTGATTTTTACCTGCATTATCTATTTTATTTACACTTTAGATGAAAAATAAAATACTACGCTATATATGAGTGCAAATTATGCTTTGGTTCTTCATTATCTGGGCTGAACTCAATTAATGGTTCATCATCCTTCCTACAAGGACCAACTGAATCTTGTCTTGGTTTTCCCTCATGATAACTAGAAGCTTCTGCAGCTGTTTCACTCTGTGCCATACTGTCATAGGAACTGAGCACTCCATCGGTACCTAGACGAGCCGGTGCACTATTATAAAAGTCCTCTGGACCTGGCACAGGTTCAGGAACCAAAAGACGAGAACTTTCATTAGCACTGCCCCCAGCATAACGGTACATACTTCGCCCACGGATATGCCTGCTAAGAGAACTTCCTACTACACCAAGATGCTCTTTGATATCACGCTGCACATCCGAAATGTCCCACATTGCAAGGAAAGCTGAACAGCAAGACTGCTGCCTGGCTGTTGTGTTCACATATGGTTTATATGAAAAGCTGTAGTGGTGTGCAACTGCTGCCAAGAACATTTCTATACATATCAAGAAGTCTTGTAACTTATTTGAGATGTCCTTTATAGTGCCACTGTCACTTGTGTCAAATGTGGAGGATATTACACCTGTGAACACTAGAATGTTGATCAAGACTCCTTGGCTGCAAATTAAAAAAACAGGCAAAGTATGAGTTAAATGTTTTAGTGGGTTCCTGTGCACTGTTTCTTCAGGATTTAAAAAGTTCTTAATTTTTAAACTTTTTTATTTCACACTTTTCTCTCTTGCTTTCATTTTAAAAAGATTTCCACAATGTTCTACAACATTTCACTTTCAAGTAAGAATCCCATTTCTTTCTGAAATATTGCCCCAAAAAGAAATATAAAGCTCCAAATTTTTCTGAAGGAATTTCTTTGAAATGTGAAATCACATTCTTTTTGGAATGTTCCTCTGCAGGGTTAGATGTAATCTGTATTCTCAGTTTTCTACTGACTCTTCCAGCTATGAATCTTAAGCAACTGTTCTGAACAGTCATCAGTGATAACAGCATCAAATTTTGGGCTCTGGAATAGATCTACTTTTTGTCTTTCTTTCTCGAAAGATACTTTGGAAGTGCTATACACTGCCTGAATTCTCAGTCTTTGCAACTTTTCCAGCTTTGAATCTTAGGGAATTGTTGAAAGTGTTGTTGCTGATAAGAACACCAGATGTGGCCTATGGAATAATTTTATTGCCTTACTCTGTCCCTTTCAAGCCGAAGACCACTTCTTGTTGCAATTTTGTTTCTTTCTTATAAACAGTAAATGTATTTTAAAAACTCTAAAAAGAAACTTGCTTTGACAGAGATAATGCACAAGAATTTCATGGTATTAATGTAATAATTAAACACGTGACTTACAAAGAGTTCTGTAACATGAATCAGTGAGCCACATGCACTCTTTATATTTTTTTTCAAATATGAAGAGGTACAGAACAAAAATTGTTAACTAAAAAATATTACATAGCATGTATTGTGCAAGAATATGTACATTAGTGTATAATTAAATTTGTAGAGTAAAACCACCATATTTACTAGATTCTGAATGAGATTAGCTAGAGAAACCAGTGTTGACATCCAAAACCTCCATAAAATATTTGCATATTGATTTAATAGCCATGGCTACTATATATACTGGCAACAGAAACACGGCATTTAATATCACAATATGTAGTGCCTAAAATTTGGGAAGGAACAATACACAAATTACAGAATTAAAGTAAATGCAATTAATAAAAAAATTATGAACAACGAACTTCACCCTGTAATGGTACCACTATACTTGTGCATCCTTTGAACAGACACAGCTAGACTACATACTGGCAAAGTATGGAATAAATGTCATAATTGGGTATTCTCCATTAGGTCTGTAGTAAGAGAGAGGAAACTGACAGATAACTGCCAAGAAATTTCCCACCTGTATATGAATATGGGAAGTATGTTGAATATAGATCAAGTTATCCTAAAACTGACATAACTGTGTATGTTACTGATGATGATGCACCAGTTTCCATAGCAGATGGTGTATCAGTGCTAGGTATCCTAGATATATACAGACTGTACTCACAAAAAAGAAAAGAATACAACTGCTTTGATGCAGAGAAATTTTCCAATTGGTTGCATAGGCTTCAATTCATCCTTATTTGCCTGATAGAACAGCACCAAGCAATACATGGCAATGAACTGAGAAAAGTTGTTGATGGCAATCATGTATGGAAATGCTACATTTCCATGGAATTCCCCTTCACCATACACACCTGCCAGTTCACAGACACTGCACAAACATACGCAGAATTAATAGGTGTTAAAAAGACATGAAAATCTCATGTATACAGACAAAAATTTGACTGTATTATGTTCATGGTATTGAAGCCATCAGCACAAAAACAATGCAAATTAAATTGTAATAAAAGTTATATCATTTAATACAAGAATTTATTATGACAGTTTTCATTGTAAAAATGGATCCATTTAACTCTGCAGTTCAGTAATAATGTAGTTTATTTATTTACAGACCACCTAATGATGATTCATGCAACTGAAACATGTAGTGGTTGAATGAAATTATAAAATTTATTAAACTGTTGATATTTTTTACTGATTTTATTAAAATTTTAATTTATTTTGTTATTGTGTCAAAGGCTCCTGTACCTTTACTTTATGATACAACATGACGCCATATGAAAAATAATGGTATTATGTTTGCTGCCTTCTGCACATAACATGCCAGTGACATTCAATTATATCATTATGCACTGGCTATTAAGATGTGACCTTAGATCACTGTATTTTGGGTTAAGCTGTATGGTCTAGTAGATATTTACCACTGATTCAGAGGAAACTGTGCCTCTGTCATCAGGGTAGCAGCTACTATATAGATCAGTATAGAGGGATGTAGCAGTTCTCCTGAAAGGTTGATAAAATGTTCACCAGACTACATAGCAGAACATCCCGGAAGACAGTAATCTCCATACATTTTTAAGAGTACAATATTATGGGATGATGCTATGGAATCTGGAAGAAGTGATGTTTTGAAGGAATGTATCACCCCCATTTTCAGGGTTGGAGAGTCAGCTGGGCAGGCAAAGCAAGCACAGTACATCGAGCACAGGAAAAACGGTACAGATATAGGCAATACAGTCCTCCAAAACAGTGGTAAACTTCTATCAGATTAAATGGAGTCACATCTTAGTAGATGATACTCTTCATAGTCGACAACGTGAGACCTTAAATTGTATAAAGCTTCTGTTTCTGCTCTGTTTGAAATATAATTTCTAATATTCGCCAAATATGAAGCCAATAGTAAATAGCATTATTTTCCATCCTGTTTTGTCAATCCAAATTTAATATGGCCCATATCTCATATCCACACTAAAAGTATAAATCCTTATGGATCTAGACCACCACAGCACAATGGTTGCCATATGCACCACTTGTTTTAACACTGAAAATTTCTACATCTTCCCACAGAGTTCATTAAGAAAATTTTCATTTTAATGAAGGTGGAGAATGTTTTCTGTAAAGCAGGAACTGAATTTCTATATAACATTTAGATTAAGTTTTGGATTCAGAGGGTTGAATCTTCATAATAGGGACTTCAGGCTTTCACAGTGGTTCAGCGTCAATGTTGTTCCTGCTTCTGAGTATTTGTACTGCATGGAAGTGGACTGTGTTGATGTTTCAGAGGAACAGGCTACCTCCATTTTCAAGATCAAAGTTTCTGACCCTGTTGAAGATTCTCACTCTGAAGATGGAAGCAGCACATTCCTCTGAAATGTCAATGGCACAGTCCACTTCCATATGGTACAAATATTCAAGAGCAGGGTTAACATAATACATTTATATTTCACATGTTCTCAGTTTCCATATTGAGACTGCTGCAAAGTAATTTTGACTTTTAATAACTGTGTAAGTTACATTTTACACTAAAGAAACTAACTTCATGGAGCTGACACCCTTCTCGAGAAGCTGCCAGTTGTGCAGTTACTCAAGAACTTGCCAACATTTCATGAAACCCAAAGGTTAATTACTGTGCTCACAAGAGCCCTTCACTGGTCCCTATCCTGAGCCAGATCAATCCAGTCCATACCATTCTCTACAATCCATTTTAATATTATCCACCCACCCACATCTTGGTCTTCCTTCTGGCTTTCCCACCAATATCCTATATTTTACACTTCATGAAAATAATCTTATTGCAATATATATCCTTGAAATGTAATTACTAACATACTACCGCAATGAAAATGATAATAATAAAAACAATATAAATAACAATAATTGAAGGAACAAATGCTTACAATGAGATGAATGTTGTAACTGGACGTACAACAGTGTACTGCAGAATGCCGTGTTTGCACATATGAACAAATTCATGTCCCATCTCCCATGGAGTGAGACAGCAGAAAGGGAAAAGATGATTCACTTGGGGTTTCATCTCCAGATTAGCTTCAAGTGTTAGTTCTGAATTCAGGTAGTTGAGTAGGTACACCATAAAGTTGTAAATGACATACGCTTCATAACATTCTCGCAGGCTGTCCACATAAATAGACTGCTCAGGAAAAACCAGTCCCAGCCACTGTCATAAAAATATATGAACAAGGAAATATCATACACTCTGCTTGCATATTCCTGGCAGGGACAAGATATTTTTCTCTTCTCCACTGTGTCCAGACTGGTTCTAGGGCTCACAAAACCTCCTATATAACTGGTACTAAGGGACTCTTTCCCTGGGGATAAAGCAGCATGGATATGAAACTTACAAATAACATCCACCTAGTGCCAAGGTTACAAATACATTGAGCTATACCTCCACTCCTCACATGTCTTCACCGTGTAATGCTTAATTAACCATATAGAAAACTTTACCTTTGCAAGATCTACATTGTTAGTTTGTACAGGATAGCCCAGGGAATGGCTTGTAAACATCTACTTGGTTGCACTGTAGATTACTATGCATTTGTTACTCAAACTTAATGCTTATGGAACAGGTCACATCTGTCCAACTGTCTCTGTCCTGCATGTGTTAATTCAAGAACCACTGTATACACTGTGATGACATTTGATATCAGAGTGTTCATTAAAATATAGTGACCACTGCCATTTTTTGATACATAATTCCTTTACATGATCACTTACATGCATTACGAAAAATAACATACCTTACATGTATCATGCTAGATACAAAAAAAGTTGCTAATTCTGTAAACAGCCACATGCTGGTTCACAGATGAAACTCCAAATTTAAGGACAGAAGAGATTATAATGTAATGCCTGGTTGGGACTATCACACGCCTCAGAGGCAGTGATAGGTGAGTATGGGGCAATAATAAAATAATGATTTAGTACAGGAAAACTGAACATTCACTGATACAGACCTGCTACAATGCCAGTTCGTCAGAAGGTAGGGGTTATCACTGCAAAACACAAGTGCATAAAATTGGGTCACAGTAATAAAGGATGTGACATCAGTAAAAACAATAGCTGTACTTACAGCATTTACAGCATAGATTGGGACCATCCACAATATCCTGAAACAAAAAAACATATGAACTTTATGAAATCTACCACATGGCATTCCTTCATTTTTCCTACAGTTATACTTCTGGGTCTGAATGGAAATCATTCTCCCATATGGCATAATGTGGAAATGCTAAGTACTTCTGTCAAACTCATAACAAGGCAGATAACCTTACTAAGCATTAAAAATAGGATTATTTTCTTTTAGAGTTACAATGATACAGGACCAAAATATGTTACAAAGTCGTAATGTAATAAATAATTGAAAAATATTTCCAAATTTTGAGTATCTGGAGAAGAATAATATCAGACAGACACAAAATTCATGTTGAAATCAGAAGAACAAATTAAGAAAATGAATATCAGTACCGAATTCAGAATTACTAATATAGATAATATATAAAAAAATTCTGTCAGTTTTATATGGTTGCACAATGAAATCTCTCACTTCAATGGAAGGATATACATTACAAAGTTTTCAAAATACTGCTCAGGAAATAAATCACAATCTAAGAAAGATGGCACAACTGGGCATTTCAGAATATTATACAACAAGACACCTTATGATTCATACAATTCAAGTAGTATTATTATGACAGTGAAACCAAAAAGAAACTGAAATGAGCCAGACTTGTAGTGCAAATGGAGGAGAGAGGAAAATCACATAAAATTTTGATTAATAAATCCAATGTTTTGCTTTTGGTTTATAACAACATACTGTGTAACTCTGTCCACTTATGCAGTAACAGAATGAAACTATATTTTACATGTGTTCTTCACTGAAGTATGAACCATGCAAATTGTTGCAAACTTCTTCAAACACCTCTACTTTGACCACCTTTTTCATAAATGATTGTGTTCAAATATTGAATATTTCACACACATATATGTTAGAAAAGTCTATTGTCTTGTGAAACATATTTAATACCTATGACATTTCAAAAGCAGATTCTACTTCCATCTTCGTGTGACTGATGGTAATACCAACAGATTTATTTATTTCGGCATTTTCATTTACAATAATATTTAAAGAGACTGGGCTCACTTCAAATTGTTGTTGCTTATATTACAAACAAAAAATATGACAACCAGTTACCTGAAACTTAACTCTCAAAATGTTATACAGGTACATTAGACATAACTCAGACAGGAGATAATGCCAAACTTTTTTGAGACTCAAAATTAAGTTTGTATGAAAGAAAACCCACGTTTCGTTCTATTCATCCTGAAAATTATCTACAACTTAAGAACGTGAGTTGGTGTGATATCAAGCCTACTCTTTGATCTGTACTTTTCCTACTGCAGGCTGCAAAATGCAAATAATCTATGGTGAAATGTTTTGATACCTAATCTGACAGTAGATAACATTGTAGTAATACCGAATAACAACAATGGATATGATCTTGAGTCAGTTCCATCCACATCCCATTCCACAATCATTATTCTAAGATCCATCCTGATGTTATCTTTTCCCACCTCCTTTTCCGAATTTCTAACGGCCGCCTCCAATAAGTTTTCAACAAACTGACAAACTTTTGGTGGACGTGGATACACAGGGTACAGAAAGTTGAAAACTGGCTGAACCATCTTCGGGAAAATTAGGCTTACGTTTCACAATGCCTTACCTAATAATGTGTTTCTGGAGAGATGGTTTTGTATAATGAACCATATGCTGTGTTATTTCCCAAAACGATATCGGCAAAGCCATCATAACGAAAACTCCTCCTATTAATGAGCCTTGGTCATTTTTCGTAAAACCATTATTTACGGCATTGACTATTAGTATCGGTAAAAGTACTACAATTACTAAAGCATAAACCGTCATTACAGCAGGTCTTATCCATAATCTCCAATTGGAAATTACACTTGAACATGATAATCGGCACATATTTCGTGTAATGTAAGGCGAGTGTTGCCTTACATTAGACGGACAAAATTTGAAGTCTCAAAAACAAATTATCAACATTAACAGCTGATTCATAACACACACTACACCAGTCATCTAGATATCATGCACCAGTGCAACCAACATATTAGATACGTTAGCTACCATTTGCTACAGTGTCACCAACACTTGGTTCCCAACATCTAGAATTACTGTTCTGCTTTTTTTTTTTTTTTTTTTTTTTTTTTTTTTTTTTTTTTTTTTTTTTTTTTTTTTTTTTTTTTTTTTTTTTTTTTTTTTTTTTTTTTTTTTTTTTTTTTTTTTTTTTTTTTTTTTTTTTTTTTTTTTTTTTTTTTTTTTTTTTTTTTTTTTTTTTTTTTTTTTTTTTTTTTTTTTTTTTTTTTTTTTTTTTTTTTTTTTTTTTTTTTTTTTTTTTTTTTTTTTTTTTTTTTTTTTTTTTTTTTTTTTTTTTTTTTTTTTTTTTTTTTTTTTTTTTTTTTTTTTTTTTTTTTTTTTTTTTTTTTTTTTTTTTTTTTTTTTTTTTTTTTTTTTTTTTTTTTTTTTTTTTTTTTTTTTTTTTTTTTTTTTTTTTTTTTTTTTTTTTTTTTTTTTTTTTTTTTTTTTTTTTTTTTTTTTTTTTTTTTTTTTTTTTTTTTTTTTTTTTTTTTTTTTTTTTTTTTTTTTTTTTTTTTTTTTTTTTTTTTTTTTTTTTTTTTTTTTTTTTTTTTTTTTTTTTTTTTTTTTTTTTTTTTTTTTTTTTTTTTTTTTTTTTTTTTTTTTTTTTTTTTTTTTTTTTTTTTTTTTTTTTTTTTTTTTTTTTTTTTTTTTTTTTTTTTTTTTTTTTTTTTTTTTTTTTTTTTTTTTTTTTTTTTTTTTTTTTTTTTTTTTTTTTTTTTTTTTTTTTTTTTTTTTTTTTTTTTTTTTTTTTTTTTTTTTTTTTTTTTTTTTTTTTTTTTTTTTTTTTTTTTTTTTTTTTTTTTTTTTTTTTTTTTTTTTTTTTTTTTTTTTTTTTTTTTTTTTTTTTTTTTTTTTTTTTTTTTTTTTTTTTTTTTTTTTTTTTTTTTTTTTTTTTTTTTTTTTTTTTTTTTTTTTTACGTTTTCCATCGTTCGGTAATATAGAATACAGAAAACACAACGTTTCGGAAACTGGATCTGTTTCCTTCATCAGGTGAGGGAGAGCTATTGAGATTAACTTTTTCTAAGTGGCACAACTGAGTGGTTGTCTTCCCCCCACTAAAAAACGCGGGAACGTGGAATGTGGCGAAATTTACAGGAGAATGATTTGTACAAAGTGCTATTCAGTTACGGAAATGTAACAATTATCGTATTCTTCAATGCAACTAAGATATACATTGTGTGGGTGTGTGTGTGTGTGTATATATATATATTGCTTTATGAGCTGTTTTTCGAATGTAAAGTGTAGTCTCCTTCGAAATCTGTGAATAACGAAATTCAAACTGCCCAGTAAAATATTAGGATCTAACAAGAATGAAGTAAGTGGACATTTTAAGCTATTGCATAATGATGAACTTTGTGATTTATACAGGTCACCTAGTATCGTTAGATTGGTTTAGCTAAGGAGTCACGAAATGCGTACAAGTGTACTTGTGGCAGAAACATCTCTTTAAGACTTCAAGTAGTCTGTCAGGGAGGGAAGAGGTTTCGAAGGTCTGAGAAGGGTGAAACTGCCTCAGGATCGTATCTAATGACAGTTTTTGTATTCGGACGTTACCCCCAAATAGTTAATAGGAGCTCTTGTTCTGCAAGGGCAACAAAAAATTTCCAATGGAGAGAAGCTTATATAAATTTCGAGAGTTATTTTGGCCTGAATTCCTGTTTAGAATTATCACATTATCACTATCAAACACTATTAGACACGTGTTATGAGACCAGCCAAGTGATTAAAAAATCTCTGTAACGTTCAATCTTGTAAACTTTTGCATTTTCTTCTCCTGGTGTCATTTTACAATAGAGATATTTCTAAATACATTTTTTTCTTACTGTTTCATACAGCATACCATTTCACACATTTCATTCAAAACATATAACAAACTCCCATTACAATAGGCGTAACACCGAGGAAGCTGGCTCAAATGCACTCAAGTGGTAGCGCTTCTGACATATCCTAGAGGTGCGTGATTCGAATTTCTGCCGAGGTGTCGGTTAAACTTGTCTCAGGATTTTCGGCCTTATCCTCAATCCGTCAAGGCCAATAAGGGGTAGTGTCTTAAATGAGGCTACGGCCATCTATCCAATTAGATATTCACCGTCATTTGTTCATTCGACGCCATATGTTCCGAGAAATTGGCAGCGTCGTTAAAAGAAACAGAAAATAAATACGGTGGCAAGTGTACTTAATGGCGCTCTTGCTGTGAAATTTGAAAACAGTTACGATAATTAATTGGTGAATTGTGTTGGGCTATGCTATAACCCCCGTAATTTTGTACGGATGTGAAACTTGGTGTCTGACATTAAGGAAAGAACATACGTTGAGGGCATTTGTAAACAGGGTGCTCAGGGGAATATTTAGACCTTAGACGGATAAAATAACAGGAGGCTGGAGAATAATGCACAATGGGGAGCTTCCGAACTTTTACCCTGTGATTGTGATTTATAGGGCATTTAGCATGTGTGGGAGAGGACTTCATATAGGGGTTTGGTGGGAAAAACCAGGAGGAACGGGAACTCTAGAAGACCTAGAAATAGATTGGAGGCTAATATTAAAATGGATCTTAGAGAAATAGGTTGGGGTTTATGGACAGGATTAATTTGGAATAGGGACCAGTGGAGGGCTCTTGTGAACACGACAACATTTGGGTCCCATAAAATATTAGGAAATTCTTGAATAACGTGGCGACTGGTAGCTTCTTAAGAAGGATTCTGTCACATGGAGTTATTTTTTGCTAAGACCCTGATTAAAATATTAATTTCAATAAAATCTTAACGTTGTTATATTACAGAGGAACAACGTCATAAGCGAAATCGTAACCCTGTGTAGAAAGTTAGCTATGTTCTTTCTTTATAATTATTATTTTTAGTCTCTATTAGAAAACCGAAACTAACGACCGTGGGGATTCGTTGCGCTGACCACGCGACACCCTCTATCCGCTAAAGTTGGCACTAACTTAGCCGACAAGCGGCGGTCGCTCGATCGGTATAATTCGCTTGCGGACTAAAACCAGGGAGTTATTATCATCTAATAAACCGAAGCTCCCGAACTCACAACGCAGTCACTTTTATTATCGTTTTCGTAGCATCCATTAGCGAAAAAGTACCAAATCCAGATCTTAAGGAGTTTCTCTGCGTGAGCATTTGTTATATAAACGGTAAGAGTTGACGACAGAAACACTATTGTAGGCAGATCCGCCTACCGGCAGAATAATCCCCCCAGCAACTAGAGCCTGCAGACCACTGCTTAATATGATATATCACGCAGCATCATTAGGATTTTATTTAATATAGAGACCAATGACTTATACTCTGGAAATGAGACCAGTGCATTTAAAGACATCTAAATTGCTAACACGCGCCTTTTGTGACCACTTCGGCAAAACTGGGAATACTACTATTCGTGGGAAGAAGATAACAGCAAAAAAATAACGTTCACGTTTGTTGTATCAAATTTTCGTTATGTTATGACCGCCTCTGTGGCCTATTGGTCAGAGTTCCTGGCTACAGATCCAGAAGTCCCGGGTTCTATTCCTGACACTAACAGATTTTCTGAGAAATAGTGGGTCTGGAACGGGGTCCACTCAGCCTCGTGAGGATAATTGAGGAGCTGTTTCAAGGAAATAGTGACTCCGGTCTAGAAAACCGAGATTAACTACCGTGGGGATCCGTTGCGCTGACCACGCTACACCCTCTATCCGCAAAACGCTGGCACTAACTTCGCCAACAAGCGGCGGTCGCTCGGTCGGTATAGTTGGCTTGCGGACTACAGGCCATGGAGTTTGTTTTTAGGTTACTACTGTTACATACTCACATGTTATACGTCTGTATAAGACTTAGAGAAGCAGGATGGAGCGGCATGGACTGGATTGGTCTGAATTAAGAGAGGGACCCAGTGGAGGAGACTTGTGAACGTGGTAATGAACTTTCTGATTTCATAAAATTTTGGGAAATTCTTGAGCGGCTGAGCGACTCACAGCTTCTGAAGCTCCATGGAATTAGTTAGCTGATTATGAATTATATCTCAGAATCTTAATACCATTGAGAATAATGAGATGACATTACTGCGACTAAAAGGAAGTACCTTGCGACAGTAAGCATTAATGCTATGTACGTAGTACTTCTATTTACTACCGTGCATTTCTACTGAACGAAGGACTGTAATAGTGAGACGATACCTCTTATTCAATGTGGACAGTTACAATTAAATACACGACACAAAGAGGAGATCGGGTTGAATGGTCTCATGGGAAATGATGTCCTGTAATTGGTACACAGGCACCAACGTTTCGCAGGAACCTACTTCCTCCATCACTCTTCTACCCTGAAGATGGAGGTAGAAAGTTCCTCTGGTATCTTGGTACTTATCTAAAAAACTACACTCCAACAGTTCCCAAAATTATACTCATGAAACCTACTTTCTTAATATATTTCCCGCATTTTTAGACCAGGCATTTCTTAACAGAATTCACAGTGGATTTGGACGAGTCCTCCGACTGAAATAAGGATTGTAAGGGGTGTAAGGGTTATAATAGGAACACTCTCTACCAGAATGCAGCTGCAACCACTGCCTCATACTTCTTGCCATAATTCTCCTTGCTTCTCCTCGTGTGCAATCCATGAATCAACTATAAAAAGACGGCCCGTAAAACCTTCCCATGCCACAGATCTTGTGCTGTTAAAGTTAATCTCCGTAATACAAGTCTGTATATACTAACTTACTACAACAATAAACTGTACGTTGGCTGATACTTTATTGTGCTTGGCTTGTAAACGCATTGCTTATGTTCGAATCATATTTCGGTTAGTACCTCATTACTGGCTTGCAGACGTGAACATTCTACATGCATTTTTATTTATAGCTCCTACGGTTCACTAGTTATGCCTATAAAAATGAAAGGGAAATGAAAACGTTTTATTGTGTTGTTTTATATTCTAACGAAAAACATTAAAAGTTGCATATTTTTAGAATGCAATATCTGAATTCTACTTTAAGTGGCGTTACTCTTGCACATATCTGACATGTTCGTTCGTCCGCCATTTTCTTATAACTAATTTTAACGAATTAAAAAGTATGGGGCTGAGATGACGACTAATTATTTTTTTTTTCGTCATTTTAAAACCACAAAACTTATGGAAAACGCGTATTTGACATAAAATGTGTAACCTTTTTCATTTGTAGAACATTTATTCGAAACACTTTTCGCTTCAATAAATACTTAGCGAGTTCGGCTCGTGATAAGTTATTTCTGTTTGGTTTAAACCAAAAGTAGAAAATACTGACAGGTTTTATTAAAACTCTAACAATATCAAATTTAACGAAAATTCATTTAGTTATTCTAGACTTGTTTTATGTCTAAGAGACAGACTGACAGGACGAATTAATAGGTGATCTGCAGGCTAGCAATTGCGTCTAAAAGCGGTAACATTCCTGTGCCGTTGAAATGTGGGGAGTGGAGGTACAACTCCACTCATTCTTAACCTCTGTACCAAATGAAAGTGAGTGATTAGTTTCACTTACAAACCACTTTACCCCCCCCCACAGGAACTAGAATCAAGTATCCATTGGCCAGGAAGACAGGAAACCCAAGAGCCCATTTGGACATTTTTGAGAAGAAATAAATCACCTAGCCCAGAATCGAATCCCGGTTCCTCAGGCATCCAGTCTGTAACCTAGTCCCTACAGCTGTCGAGCTAGCGTGACTTCAGTTTTGTATAGATTAATTTGAACATAATTAAGCTGAAGAGTGAATATTTATTCCGTAATATACCTAGATTTTCCCAAACCAATTAGGATGTGTAGGATTTGAAATCCTCACAGCGGTGGTCATAAAGAGTTCTGTCTTTTGGGATATAAGCCATGTAGGTCCTTCAGAGCCAGCCGACGTATGCTTTATACCTGCTTCACGGTGGTATCTTGCTTGGCGTATTTTATTCCCTGAAAATGGAAGCGAAATTTTCCTCCGAATTGTCTGTTAACTTTCAACAGACTATACAGCCTTATATCCAAGAAGATAGAACTCTTAATCAAGATGTATTCGTAACTTACTGAATAATGAACTAATATGAATAGATCTTAATATTGAGGGAGGAAGACGCTCGTTAGCTAAAATTAACAATGGCATGCATCGAGTATTTTGTGCTTCGAATATTATTCGTTTCTGTAAGACTGTGCAGTCTTGGGGCTCTATTCAGAAAGCCGCAGTCAGAAGAATCGGGCTGAAACAAAAGACGTAATAATCTTATCTTCTATAGAATGTCAACTGTCATTTACAAATTGTTGCATTGTTCAATGTATTGATTGTAGCATCCAACAATGGGACCCCGACTATGCGAATCCAAAAGCGCCTGCGCCGCCGTTATCGATGTGACCCGTGCAGCACACGAGATGGTGGTAAAAACTAAAGGACTGGTAGGAGCAACGGGGCAGAATGGTAGAGCCACTGCTGCAGAGAGTTAGTTGGGTGGCCTAACTCGTCGGCAGCAGGAGACAAATCTCTCGCCGGCATCAAGCTCCAACTTTGCAGGTCAGTTCGGTCTAGGAAGTTCAAATTATAAATATGTGTAAGATAGCACATTTTATGTCACATTGAAAAGGAATAGAAATAACGACGCAACATATTTGTGTGGAGGGATTATGTTTCAGTTATGTGACAGAATGAAAGTCATGCATTTTACAAGATTGTAGTGGTCTATTTATGAATGATTTATATGCTTTTCAGTAAATTATGAAGGCACTCATGGCTGAAATGCAGTTCAGAACAGTGTGCCTGAACTCTTGTATATTTGATTACTTTTTAGAAAGCAATATTGCAGTTTGGGCCGAGCAAAATGTATTTCATAGGGGTTATAGATCAGCAATTTTTCAGCAGGGTGACGGAATAGGCACTCACGTGTTGTAGTTAGGGTGACATGTTATTTTTTCTGTCACTACTCAGCTGATGGTGTGAGATAGTTATTCCAGTGTTCTGCAATCGAAATTTATCGCAAAACGTAACAAATATATAAAAATTAACTTTCATGCATGTGAGCATTTATTTATTTTCTTATTTTTAATTACGTTTTACAGTTTGAATATATAGCCTCTTGCAGTTGAAGATTGTAGTTCCAGCATCTTGAACCTGTTGACAGCATTCATAGATTTTTTTCAGAAAATGCAAAAATTTCTCTCGTTTCAGAGTGTTATATAATACATTTATATTTAAGGTAAAATGATAAATTGTTCCTCGGCACCAATTGGAGATGAGTTGTCAGCTTCACGCTCCGGCCGATTTACCCTAGGGGAGAGAGTCCCCGGTACCCATTAGAGATGAGGCTTGGGGGGGCCCAGAGCCGGTCTGGACGATATGGAGAAAATTCTTGCCCCCACAGGGACTCGAAACCCGACCCCTTTGTCGTCAAGCCCGTAGTCAGCCGCTTTACCGACAGAGCTATCCCGGCTGTATACATTTATATGTATATATTAATAATGACATCATATAGAAGCATTCATCATATTTGAACCGGCTCTTCCCGATGAAGCTTTCAGTGCTTCGCTTTAGTTTTGTAGGACACTATTGATATACAGGGTCTTCAATTTTTGACTCTGTTAACGTACTTGAAAAGTGGCCAAGACTAGTTCAAAGAAAGTGAAGGGGTCTACGGCGGCACGGCAGTGCCAGAGAGTGATATCCCTGTAGTACATTAAACGAATATAATACTTCAATTTTTCATGGCGACTGAGAGTAATATATCTTTCTCCGCCCACCATCCATGTCAATAGACAGCAGAAATCTACTCCGTCTTCATCATCAATAATGACATTATTCCCTGATGATGGAAATATAAAATTTCCGAAACGATAGACTTCTGCTTCAAATTGACACAACTGATAGCCCGAGAGGATGTTATTGCCTTAAAAGAGGCCATTAACTAGTCTTCTAATATCCTGAAACGTCATTGTCCTATATGCCACATGACTGTGTAAACCTGTAGGACATCATGAAAGCTTATGGGCCAGACGTTAATGTAGCCAGTCACTGCTTAAAAAATACGCATATAGACTAAAATATTGACCCGGGAAAGCGTAGTTGGTATAGCGACTGGCTACGGGGCTGGAAGATTGAAAGGTATGAGTTCGAGTCCTGGTAGGGTCAAGAATTTTCTCTTCACCACGTCGTCCAGATCGGCTCTGGAGTTCACTCAGCCTCCTATCAAATGGGTACCGGGGTAAAGCGGCAGGGGCGTGAAGCTCATCAATCACTTCCAAATAGTGCCAAGACCAAGAAAAATGTGAATCTATACATCCACTCCCCCACACGCCTTCATGGCGTAGTGCTTAATTATCTAAGCACAAGGACAATTTTACCTTTACCTTAGACTACAATATTTTATATAACGACACAAATATCTATATGTAAGATATAGTTACATTACCATATACATAAAATATACCGACGTTTGAGCTGTAGTTCTCACCAAAGTTTAGTTGTACGTCGCACAATGTACTGACGGAAAAACTGCGTGGTTCAAGCTATTAGTTACTTCGTCACACCGAAAATGGAGCCGCACCCGTGTTATGGAATTAATGAGTTTTGAACATGTTTATTTTATCGTTCTATAAAAGTCTCTTTAAAACTGAACCACATAATTTTTTTATTGAAGCCTTCATTTATATTGTCACGTGACTTATGGCGACGATAAATGGGATTTGGATTGGTAATCGTATTTATTGGACACTTACAGAATGTAACTACTAATAATCACGACAGTCTCACTGAGTTACACACACCAAAGGCCACTGTAATTACAGCACACACATACACATATTGTCCTCTCAGCCTTCACTAACTGTTGCTCTGTAGCGGCTTTCAACGGCGGGCGTTTTTATTCCCCTGGATTCCCGAACTCCCCCCGGGCTAAATTACCATCTTCTCACGTCTCATAACTAAAACTTTCAACTGATTTAACGGAGTCAAAGTCAAAGTCAAAGTTAGTTCAGAGTCAAAGTCACATTGCGACTGACGGTCAGTCAGCCAGTAAGTCTTGGTGTCGAACCCCATCTGGGGCTCATGATCAGATATTTATTACTGTTTGACGGTTATGGTCTAGTTTTGTGGAGCGCCTACTCTGACGAGAGGCTGGATCTGTCTTTTATATATGCTGCAGGCGCTTGTCAGCGCATTCTTTCTCGGGTCCGAGTCCCTTGGGACTCGCGACCATATTTTACTGTCTCAGATTTTAGACGTCCCCTTTCGTCGCCTCTTACGACTCCCAGGGTCACAGTTGAGGTATTCGACCCAGTCTCCACACAGGTGTAAATTTACTTGAGCTACTTGTCCTCGTTATATAGCCCCAGCACGGACAGCACAGAAAACGTCTCTTCCATTATTGTTGTAATTTCTTGACTTCTGTTGTGATAACGGGTGTCTAGATGGGAGGAATGCCCAAGCTGGGTTGACTGATAGGATGGTCTATCAGAGACATGCGGGCGGATTCCTTGTACACGTATTTCCTGTTAGCTTCACACTGTACAGCCAGCCGCGACATTTTAGGGCAACAAAAACGACGATAGAGAGACTAAGATCATCTTTGTCATCTAATCTTATAAAGTTGACGATGATGATGACAGGTTAATACAGGAAGATTATCAGGAATATCGTATAATTTTTCGCGATCCACTAGCTGAGAAACGATAGTGTCTCTGCTATGGCTTCATGCCTTTAATAGAGCGTCATTGAGTTATCTAAATGACAATAAGAGTTATAATGTTGAATGGTTGCAAGCTACCGGTCGCATGAATTACATCGTGTCGACAGATAACTGCGGAGAATGTGCATTGTAATTAATGTATGTGTAACAAAGTTTGTGAAGTGACAAACTGAATAATTCCCTCTCATTTCAACGACAAAGATACAAAGTTAAAGCGAATAAATAATTCTGAGTACTGCATTAATAACACAACATTTTTCACATTTTCTTACGATATAATCTGTATTTGATTAAATTCGGTACGACGAACACAGTAATTACAGAAATTTATAAAGCGCATATTTTTTTTGTTGTCCATCATTTTACGTATGTCAGGAATGTACATAAAATTGATTTAGAAATTTCAGGTAATGATGTTACTTAAATGGGAAGAAACTTGAAGAGTTCTGTCTTCTGGGATATAACGCCGTCTGGTCCGGTGTAAGTATGCTGAGATATCAAAGAAATATATCGCCTCCATCTTCAGGGTAGAACAGTAAATGAAGAGAAATTCAATCCTGAATATGAAGGTGGTATGTTCCTCCGAAATATCTGTTGACTTTCACCAGACTATACGGCATAATGCCGCTGAAGATAGAAATCTTCATAATCATCGCTGCGAGAACCTCAATTTCAACGGGAATAAACATTAATTCAATAGCAAAATAACATATTCTCACATCATGGATGATAAATATTACAGGAAAACAAAAAAAAAACTCCACGATTTTAGTCCGCAAGCGAACTATACCAACCGAGCGACCGCCGCTTGACGGCGAACATTAGTGCCAACTTTTGCAGATAGAGGGTGTCGCGTGGTCAGCGCAACGAATCCCCACGGCCGTTAATTTCGGTTTTCTAGACCGGAGCCGGTATTTCCTTGAAATAGCTCCTCAATTATCCTCACGAGGCTGAGTGGATCCCATTATAGACACACTACTTCTCAGAAAATCTGGTAGCGCCGGGAATCGAACCCGGGACCTCTGGATCTGTAACCAGGAACTCTGACCACTAGACCACAGAGGCGGTCCTAAATGTGCATATGGAATAGAATTTTCATAAATGAAAAACTGACGCTTCTTTAAATCATCACTAAGATGCCCGTATTTCTAGCAGATTAAATGGGACTCATTTAGGAAGAATTTTAAAAAGAAAATATTTTTTTTATTGCTAGTGGGGTGGGGACTAAGTCCCTTGTACTGCGGCTACTTCTGGCCTATTGTACCAGCCCCAGATGATAGGTGAGGGTGATTGTGGGGCAATTGGTGGAATGAAGATTGTCAGGTGAAACCGAAGTACTCGGAGAAAACCTGCCCCAGCGCCACTTTGTCCACCAAAAATCCCACTTTACCAGACCCAGGATCGAGGCTGAGTGCACCTCGGTCCAGACCCACTACTTCTCAGAAAGAATCTGGTAGCTCCGGGAATCGAATCCGGACCTCTGAAACATTATAGGAAAACCAAGAAAAAATACAGCATGAACAAACAGGCTATTTGGTCTCAAATTTCAACCCCCCCACCCCCCCAAAAATAGATGTCGTGGCGTAAGATTTCTGTGACCAGATGTGGAATCAGCATATCAAAATTAATTCAAAAATTTTTCTTTTATGCAACTAAAATCTTGGTGAATATTGTAATTTATAACACTGATGTTATTGTCGCAACAAGAAGAGAACAGAAATATCTGAAATAAGGTTTATAATATAAGTTTTAGGAGTTCAGTGACAGAATAGATTAGAAGTTTGGGGATACAAGAGAACGACTAAGAAGGTAAAATATGATAGAATAAATTAGGCAGCATCAAGTAAACTGGAAGGAACATGCATAAAGAAAGACCACTGAACGTTTACTATGACAAGAATATTATTATGATCAAGCGGGAAGACGTGACTCTTGGTGATCACGGAAGAGATGGAAAGAACAGTTCATTTACCCCGGAACTGTATTTTGGCCCAAGAACAAGAGGAAGAATATTGATGTCAGCTCATAAAACCTCTGCATTGAGTTGAAGGCTCTCAAAGTTCTCCTGAGATGTTATGCCATGTAGTTTGTTAGATGGTGTCAACGTTTCGGACAAATTCTTGCCACCATCTTCACTGTAGAAAAATCACTTAGACCATTCTAAATGGTATCCACCTACCGATATACACAGCTTCATATCCCAGAAGGCCATAATATTTATCTAGAACTTACTTGAAGAAAGTGAGAAAATTCACAGGAAGTTTAAGATATGATAATCGAAACTCGATCTGGATATTATCTGAAAACTTGTCACCTCTTGATCTAAGTACTATTAGTATTGTCACCTGCATGTGTGACTAAAGACGGGGTTCGTTATGGTAATTGGATTTATTAACAACCCACGGGTCATAACTACGTACAATTAATTATAACACTATTGTTGTTTTACACAATTTACAATCGTTCCACACTAATCTTCTCAGTCTGTCTATACTAGTCCTCACGGATATATAACACAGGAACTATAAAAGTCTCACTAAATCACACACTCCCAATATCACTGTGCTACAGCACACATAAAGCATTCAAATCACGCGTTAAATCTTCACAGGCTGGCTTCTTGTACTCTTCCTCAACTACGAACTTCCCATGNATGAGGAGATACAACTTTCAAGACGATCTGTACTATCCGCCATCTTGAAGGCGTATATATAGCCGAGGAACGGACACGTATCACAGGAAACACGTCACGTGAGCACCACCCACTGATGCGTGACGTCACCATGGACACGGAAAGAACAGCCTCCTCTATTGCGTGTTGGACCGTTTTTACAGAGCTGTTGCCTGGTAACGCGTCGATAAAATCCGTTACAATATTATTTTTGGAGTAATTTTAAAAATTTCCGCTTACGAATAATATTTTGGTCCAGTTTGTGTCCTAGATATTATTGAAATTAAAGATCTGTGTGAAATCTAAGTTGCTAGTAAATTGTATTGCACGGCCGATACAACTTATCTGTCATGGAGCGAAGCGGGCCTATTTCTACAGGCGTTTCTACTCTCGAATTGCGGGTATCTGTGACAAATCCATGCCCCGGTTTGGATTGAACTCTTTAATTAGCATAGTGTTAGTTATGCTAATGTAGAAATACCGGCGGAGATGTTTACTTTCATTTTACACTTGGTGCCACATATATCTGTCTTGTAAAGAGAATGATAAAACTCCATATTTCTATTACAATTATTTGTTATTAATTTGTGAGGCTGGATTTTGCTGAGAATTTGGAGCAAAATGCTAACTACATGTACCACCTGCTTTACGTTAAAATGCGCTTCATTCTACGCGGTAGCATAGTTGGTTAAGGCACTATGCTACAAATCAGAAGGTTGCGAGTTCGAGTCCCGATAAGGTGGATTTTTTTTTTAATTTACCTAATCCTTCCAGCCACACTATGGCCTTGGCGTCGACTCAGCCTCTAACAGAAATGAATACCAGGAATCTTCCTGGGTGTAAATGGCTGCCGGGGCTTAAGGCTGAGAACCTCAACGCCATCTCTGAACCGATTATCTAGTAAATGTGGGAGCCTCGACGTCTCACAACGGCCTGCTACAGGGATAGCATTACCTTTTACCTTACCTCACAACAAACTATTATTTTCGTAACTGCAGAAATGCTAGCTATAATTCCTGCAGTGTCACATCGCCATTTCATTAATAAAAATGCAATATCTCTAAGAACATAACTTGTAGGGAACCCGCTTTACCCAATATTTATTAACTATATAATTCGAAAGAATTGCCAACGGATGTCATATGCTCCTTGATATATCAATTTCTGTAAAGGTCAAAATTCTCAACACTTGGCATTTGTAGGGTTGGTAATTATGATGGATACACAGTATGTTTTCTGTAAGGCAGAAACTGAATTTCTAAATGTCAGTTAGATGAACTTCATACATGAAAGGATCATTTTATGGTTCATAAATACTGTAAGATGGAATAGGATCCTAAAAAGTGAGTGCTAATCTTTTACTATACGAGATAATTTGGAGCCTGAGTTAGAATAGAAGAGTTTGTTTCTAATTAACTCAATCAGTTACAGCAAGTCAGGCTTGCTGAAATTCAATTTCCATACCCTTTCCCCGCCCCCCTGGTGTCGGTGCTATACGGTTTGCTGCATCCCAAGGGGCCTGCATAATGGAATAGTTAATTACGTCACCCTTACGGCGGTAATGCCGTAGCTACTTCTCATTTCGCTACAAGGTCAGCAATTAAAAAGATAAATCCTCACGTTCGTGTAACTAATACATCACGTTTCGCCCCCCTTTTTTCTCTTTACTTTTGGATTTGTTGCATGGGCTTTGTGTAAGCATGTATAATTATGGATGTTCATTTTATTTATACAAGCGAATAAATACAGGGTGTTTCACGACTTTAGGGCATAACTGCAAGAGGTTATTTCCTATGTCTTTGTGATCAAAAAAGTTCATATAAACATGTGTCCGATTTTGGACGGTTACGGAGTTATGACCGTTTTAAACTCAGAATAGAAGGTAACGATTACTGACAATAAACGGAACAAAATAATAAACCAGCATAATACATGATACATTTAAAGTATGAATGTAAAGTTAACTTCGTAAAATTACCTTTAATTTGAATTTATTGGTGCTTAAAGCTGATTTTCGAAAATGCCACCGCCGGCCGCAACACAGGCTGCCGCTCGGTTGTGAACCGCGCCGGACACACCAACCCTCCCCGCCTTAGGTCCATCTCAAGTGTCGAGATAACGAGAGCGCTCTGTCTGTAGCTGGCTAAAAATAGCGACCGGCCAGCTGACAAACGCGGTTCACACGAGGGCGTGTACGGGAATGAAAAATGGTCATAACCCCTTAACCGTCCAAAATCGGACACATGTTGATATGAATTTTTTGATCATAAAGACCTAGGAAATCACCTCCTGCAGTTATGCCCTAAAGTCGTGAAACACCCTGTATACTTGGAATAAAGAACTGTACTGGAAAAGGCATATTTATATACATATTGTTTATTTAACGATGCTTTTTATAAGTAAGGTTTTTCAGGGTCGAATTGTTCGTATACGATGATAAGTATTTTTGTTTGTCAGTAACCATGGACGTCGGCGAGAGGGGAAGACAGGTATTTGCCCCTTCAATTTTTTGTAAAAAATCAAAATATAAAAAATAAATTATACCAAATATTAATACAATAAATAAAAATTATTCACGAAAATATTCTACTATACTGAATACTCTAGACAGATCTGCTAAATAGCCTTAATCTTATCAGCTAATCCCGCGGTAATTGCGTAGCAACGGTTCTACACGCTACAATATTCTCATATGCTCACAGCCATATCTCATCACATGTACGCCCTGGAGGAATAGTCGTACCGTTAACACCATGACACAGTACAGCGTGTTTAGAGTGCACGAACAAGAGCAATATCATTCTGTCCCCCAGGCACATCTCCGTTAACAAGGTTTCGCGCTAAACTTGCCACCACAGTTCAGATACGAGGATCATGTTCACGGTAGCAGGTGCAAATCTTCCTGCATTACAGCCGTTACGATGAGACTGGAAAATCGAATTAAAGGGAGCAGGTTCCCTGACGGCGTCAGCAATGAGATTCAGCGTTCGTTGTACGGCTGGAGTAATCCAAGCGAAGTAACGCAGTTACTCCAGGCCTCATGAGTTCCGGCCGGGGAGGGCGAGAAAATCAGGTATATACTCCTTGGATTAAAAGTGACTAAATTTAGAAATTTATCAAATGTTAATATAAAATTTTTTATTTTTTGTTTTTTATTTCTAAAATCAATACTGTTAGGGCGATCAGTAAAATTAGTCTTATACGGTTTAAACTTAAGGCTGTAATCAAAATTTCTGGCTGCCTCATTGGAAAACTGTTTCCCCCCATCTTCAAGAAAGGCCTGGATATGCCAATTGATGGTATTTGGCTCACGTTTTGCCCCGTTGCAACACAATTACTGTAAAAGGTGTAACAGAAATTTGAATAGAATGCATTCTACAAAATACAAGACACATCCGATCACTACAAATAATATATAAAGACCAAGGACATTCTATCGATATCCGGACTGTGTATGCGAAGACTCCACACAATACCTTCTAAGAAGAATATACAAGTATACGTAAATATATTAAAGAAATCTTTAAAAATATTTTAATACATTATCAGCTACATGTTTTGACACAGAGGTGCTGAGTAACTTGTGATTAATTAACTCCACGGGGGTAGAATTTATGAACAATTGACCTTTGTAACTGTAAAGCACTTCCTCGCGTGCTGAGTAACTTTTGGTGAAGGCTTCTTAAGACTGAAACATGTAACGGTTTTTATGTAATTAATCCAAATTGGTCGCACCTCGATGGTGTTGTTGGTTTACTTAGTGAAGTAACAAATATTATATTTTTTTATCATTCATATTCAGAGGTTCTGTGAGCTTTAGCGTGTATTTGATTGTGGTTTGCTTAGCAAGGCAGTCGGTTTTTAGATTACATAACTTCGAACTTTGTTAACAGATGATGGAAGGTGTACGTGTGAAATTAAATCTAGGATTGCCATGGCAAAAGATGCATTTAGCAAGAAGAAGAATCTTTTTACCAGCAAATTGGACTTAAATTTGAGAAAGAAACTAGTGAAATGCTACATTTGGAGCATTGCTTTATATGGGGCTGAAACTTGGACACTTAGGGCAGTAGATCAGAAACACCTGGAAAGCTTCGAAATGTGGTGTTGGAGAAGGATGGAGAAGATCAGTTGGACCGATTATGTGAGAAATGAAGAAGTGTTATTTAGAATCAGTGAGCAGAGGAATATCCTACACGAAATAAGAAAACGGAAGGCTAATTGGATTGGTCATATCTTACGCGGTAACTGCCTTCTAAAAGAAGTTATTGAAGGAAAGATAGAGGGGCGGATAGAAGTGACCAGAAGACGTAAGAAGATACTGGATGACCTTGGGGACAGAAGATGATATTTTCATTTGAAGGAGAAAGCTCTAGATCGCACCAAGTGGAGGAAATATTTTGGAAGAGATTGTGGACCTGTCGTCTTGGTAGATTACAGATGAATGAATGAACTTAGAATTTAAGACTGGTTTAAGAATAATGTATTTGAAAGGATTTGAAAGGTAGCGTTTGAGGCCTAATCCACATACTATCCCGGAAATTGGCTGGTGGAACTGAGTCAAATCAAATAAAACTTCAGTCAGAATAGCTGATGTCCTGACCAAGTTTTTAACCAGAGAACTCCCCAATACAAGTCTAAATGTATACCATTAACTAACCCGCTCGGTCCTGCAGGTGTAACAATCACAAAGGGACTAAAAATATATATCAGACATCCTTATAATTATCTGCACGCAGAAGTTTCCTTACTTATTTACTTGTGACTTGTTCAGTGTCGCTGCGAATAGCTCATAGTATACTGCGCCAAATGGTAGAATTATCTGGAACAGGAAGGGATGTGGAAGGAAGCTATCGCGGACTAATTTGAGACAATATCACTGAATTTGTCTGGAAGGACTGAGGAAAATTTAGGTGTAACTTCAGTCTGATAATCAATGTCCCGGCCGAGATTTCAATCGGACACTTTCCATACACAAGTCAGAAGCGTTACACTCCCACGGAAGAAGAAGACGAAGGAGGAGAAGGAGAAGGGGAAAAAGAAGATGATGAAGAAGAAGGAAGAGGAGGAGAAGAAGAAGAAGAATGAGGAGAAGGGGGAGAAGAGGGTGAGAGTGATTCCTGCTCTTTTGAATGGCAGCTTTGGCTACATATCTTATATACGTGATTTATAATATATGCCTTATTGTAACGGTATTTGCGTGTGTCAGTGCAAGACATGAACATACTAGCGGCATTCACTTTACGTTCAACACGCAGGTTGAACAAGCACAGTAACATGCGTGACTCAAATCAAACACGAATATGTAACCAATTCCGTGTTGTAAGATTTCCTTTAGAAGTTAGTATACTTCGTCCAAAGTATCTTTTTTTGTTTAGGGGGAGGGTACATCATGCCTCAAGCAAACAACCTTATGGAAGAAAAGTGTTATGCGTTCCAATGAGTTCTTAGGATGGTGACTTTGGTTCCCATAGTTAAATTGGAAATAGAGTTCAGCAATTTACTATCGTGACGTAACGATCTACCTTACTACCAGATGATGACGAATCCTTGAAGATATTTTAGACATGCTATAGTTATTCATCTGGTAAAGCCATTTTCTGTTGGCACGAAACCCGATGGTTCACATAATTAGTAACATTCTATGTGACATATTTATACTCAATTTTATTTTATAGATTAATGGCTGGGGATATCGACGCTCCCGGAAGACCCACTTACTCTAGACAGTTCATTGCCCTAGACTCGTATTCGTAAGGAACTCATTTCGAATCTTGGCAGAGGCATCAGTAAACAATGCGGAAGTTTTGAAGAACTTACTACATGTGCTGTGCTTGCTCGCTTACGCAGCTTAATCTTCGACACTGAAGACAGAAGCAGTACACACCTACAAAAGGCGTAAAAGCTCTATCCATAATGTTATATTTTAGCGTCCTCTTGCACTGACTCATGTCCATGATTTATGCTAACCGTCTTACAGTGCATACATTTTATTCACCTTAATCTTCTCTTTTGCACTACATGTTTCAGCACTAACGTGCCATCTTCAGGTGCGTTTTATCTATGCACGTCTAACTACTGCATTGCATGCCCTGATGTCTTCATAATAAAATGAGTCGTATCTCAATACGCGAATCACGCCAAACCACCTCTGTGGGAGCATTCTTCCTACATTCATGTGTATTGTGCTCTTTGTTGTGTCTTGCTCCTGTGACTGCGTGCGTTATACTACTGGATATGTGTGTCCATACTATCCATACTACACGTCGTCACATTGCAGGAAGTGTCATTCTTCAACATAATCGCTATTCATTCTGAGAAACATATGAAACACGTAAATATATTCTGTGGGTAAATATAAAAAAAAATCCGTGACCTGTAGTCTGCAAGCGAACTATACCGACCGAGCGACCGCCGCTTGTCGGCGAAGTTAGTGCCAAATTTAGCGGATAAAGGGTTTCGCGTGGTCAGAGCAACGGATTCCCACTGCCGTTAATCTCGGTTTTCTAGACAGGAGCCACTATTTCCTTGAAACAGCTCCTCAATTATCCACACGAGGCTACAGCTATATAGCTATATATATGCTAATATATGCATTAATATGCTCCCTAAGTTGTTATAGCGGCCGTTTTTGTCCCTTTAAGCGGATATTTTGTATTAAATAATTTTCCTTATGTCCATTGCAATTTTGCGTCTAACCTTTTAAATAATATGGAATAAAGAATACAACCTATGTGCTTGTTGGAAGGTCGCGGGTTCAAGTTCCAATGAGGTCATTGGATTTTTTTCAATTGACCTAATCCTTTCAGCAGCATCATGGCCCTGGGGTCCATTCAGCCTCTAACAGAAATGAGCACCAAGAATTAATTAAATAATTTTCCTGGGCAGTAAAGCGCGGCCGGCGCTTAAGCTGACAACCTTACCGCCATCTTTGAGCCGATTGTCTAGATAATGTGGGACCCTCAACGTCTCACAACCCTATGGGCCTTCACGGCCTGTTACAGCCATAGCTTTACTTTTTACTTTTTACTATGTACTTTTTACACATGTGCTTGTGTTCTTCTCATTTACCTTCCGCGTATATCCCGAATACATCTTCACAGAATCTTTAGAAAATTACTTCAACTTCTCACAGCGGTGACTATGAAGGCACAGCCTTCTGAGTCGTAATACTGCGTAATTTGCCAGAAGCTCGCCGACGTTAGTGATGAATGTACTGCTTCCATCTTCAGGAGTGAACAGTATTCTTTTTGTGGGATTTCACCCCCTGCTTCTTGCTTGGTTCTTACTTGGCTTTCTCTATAACCTGAAGATAGATGCAGCAGTTCCTCCGAAACTTCAGTGGACTTCTATCGAATTTTCTCTGCTTTACAACCTAGAAGCCAGGACTCTTGAAAGAAGTCTATAATCAGCATTGTACTACACGTAACTATCTTAATTCCCAGATATCTGGATTTTTCTGTAGAGGCCAGTAGCATGTACTGTGCTTTGAAACTGCTTCATTGTCCTACACTTCATCAGAGGAAACTCTGTTACAAGTTTCTGTTTTACTGTGTTTTGTTTCAACCTGACCACGAGAAGATCTAATTGCACTGAAATACCAGTCTATGATTCAGAGAACTTAATTAGAATTATGTCAGAGATATATGTTACACTATCGATTCATTCATTGTTCAAGTACGCCTTTGTCGTCTAATAACATAACCCTTTTCCAACGTTACAAATTTAGCCCCCAAAAATCGATAGAATGAATGTCGCAATGAATGATGGGACAACAGCATAACAGATTGACTGTCTAGCCAGCCAACTTGCTAATTCCTCAGAGCAGAGTTCTTCTTGAGTAGCCAACGTCCCTTGTCCACAAAAACAGATTCCTACTCTTTTATGGAACACGAAAGTTCTTTACCGCATTTAGAACATGCCTGAGCCAGATGCATGCGTTCGCCAACTTCTCACAATATTTTTTACGGTCCATTTTAATATTATTCTTTTATCTACGCCTAAGTTTCCCAAGATATCTTTGCCTTTAGGTTTTCCGACCAGACATTTGAACACACATCTAATATCTCCTGCGCATGCTACAAACCCCACTCAGCCTCATCCATCTTGACTTGGCCGTTCCAATAATATTTGATGATTAGCATGTAGCTCCTCATTATACAGTTTTCTCTAGACACCTGTTACTTCATCTTAAGTCCAAATATTCTATGTAAGCAGTTACACTCCCTAGGATAACACAATGCTTTGTTTATTGAAACACCTTGTTCTGGGTGTCACTGCTTAAGACATATATACATACAGGTGAGTTTTTTAATTTGAAGAGTAAGCCTTGGTGCCATGTTTTGTCAAAGGCTTGGGATGTCAAGAAATGCAGCGTTACAAAATTTCTTTTCCTCGAGATTCCTGGAGATTTCATTTAAAATTCTGTGAACTTGATGGGTTTTAGAGTGCCGTTCGCGAAATCCGAACTGATGATTGGGAAGTATTGTTAGTAGCTCATGATCTGCGTATATCCTTTGAAGCAAAAGTCTTTCCGAAACTTTACTGGTGACAGGCAGCAGACTAATGGGTCTATAAGACGATAGTTCTTGTGGGGGCTTTCCAGGTTTGTGTATCGTTATTATTTCGGATGTATATATATATATATATGGGGGGGGGGGGAGGGGTCCTATGAAATTTGTATTTAGAAATTTGATAAGGCGCCAATATTTCTGTAACGTTTTTGCCTGAATATACGAACACGAAAAGAAATAATTTTAAATTTGTCGATAATGCCCCACTATTCATGTTGTTTATGCACGAAAGAGAACAACAAGGGCACTGAAATATGTCAAGTAATTTCCGTTAATTGCAACCGCAATAATTATCTAGGGCTATTTATACATGGTTAAGGTATAGGACAATGTTAGCCAGCACATATTGATTGATTAGTCCATTTAATCATGCTGTCAGTAACTCAAGACTACATAGAATCGAATGGTGTAGGTAAGGTAAAGCTCTCCCTGAGCTTAATTAATTAAGCACTGCGCCATGAAGATATATGTGACCTCGGTACTACATGGAGGTGAGTGGCCAGCCTCAAGCCTCGGCCGCCTTGACCCCGGGTAAAGAGCCCTCAGTATAAATTAGATAGGTTCTATGGACCCCCAAGCCGGCCTGGATGCTGTGGAACAAAAAAAATATTAACCTGCCGGACATCGAACCCCGGTCATCCAGCCCACAATCCGTCGCTATACCATCTGAATTATCCGGATTCCTAACATCGAATGATATGATCATAATGACCTGGAAAGGATATGAAAGGAAGATGCCGTGGTCTATATATAAGGAAAATATAGGCACACGTGGGATAATATTAAAATGGATAGTAAAGAAATTGAGGGGGTTGTTTCATTGGGATTCCCATAATTAAAGCCTGTCAGTAATGCGCTCTTGTTAATACTGTAATGAAGCTTGAGGTAGCACGAAAGGTGGAGAATATGCAGAGTAGCTAAGCGACTGGTAGCTTCTCAAGAGCAGTATATCCAAAGACGTCAGTTATGTTTCTTCTTGGCAAGTGAAGCAATTTTACCGACCGGTTTAGCGTAACGGCAATGCTTCATATTCATATTCGGGGGATTCTGCACTATAATTTCGGCAGGGACACCAGCTACCCAGAGTATTTTGTTTTTTTCCTCAATTCCTTCAGGCAAATACCATGATAGTGCCTCGAACAGGCTACGACCGTTTCCTACAAAATCCTCTCCAATTCATCATTCATCATCATTTTTAGACGTTCTGTTTCCTTGACGCTGACAGCGTCAGAATATACACCCCTACCCCAGAAAAGAAACGATTTTGTTCATTCTAAAGGCGTATTAATATTGTACAGACTCTACGATGTAATGGTTGAATAATTAAATCGGGTTTGTGGTGTAGAAGGAATTTTCTAAAAATAGCCAAGCGAGGATTGGACTTTTTATTATATACGGTGTACATGATGGAAACGACCGTCTGTATCCCGTGAAAGTCGGCAGGCAGAGGACGCAAGGTAAGTAACATTAATATTTTAGCAGTTTCGCCAGTGCTTGGGCGGGGATACTTATATTTCCATCTTTTCTTCAGCCGTCTTTAGATGTATACGGCTGGTATGATTGATGGATATTACAGCGAACAATATAATAGACAGGATATACATTTTATAGGAAAAATTTTGGAGAGACGAATTTACCGTTTATACTGCTACTGCCTAATTTCCGCATTTTGAAGTAATAAAAGCTTTCTAAGCTGTAGTTATTTTCTTTGTAAAGCTTGAGTTCTTTTCAACTTCTGACCTGATTACACTGTACGACTGCAATAATTTATTTTGTCACATGTGTGATTGAGGTTAGCTCTTTCTAAGGGACCCAAGAGAATAAGTGTCTTCCTCCCACCCTCACCTGGTGACGGAAATAGATCCAGTTTCCGAAACGTCGTGTTTACTAGGTTGTACGAGTAAAATATCGGTTGATGGACAAGTCCAAAAATCCAGTGATACTGAGAACCACACAGAAGTCAATTGAGGTGCTCGGCAAGTATATCACGAATGGACAGAATTAGAAATGAAACAATTACACAAAAAAATTGGAATGAAGAGAGACATATTGCAGGAAATAGAAGAACAGCAATTAAAATTATGCGGTCATATCATGCGAATCGACTGCTGCAGAATTGCTAGACGGGTTGCAGAAAGGAACCCACAGGGGAAAAGAAGGCGCGGTAGGCCAGTCAGCATATAGAAGGATGGGATTAGGAACAGCACGCAAAGCAGAAACCTCGTGGATAAAGTATGTTTCGACCAAGAGCTCTAGAAGGGGGGAAAATGTGTTTTGGTCGAGAAAAGCTGTGTATTCATAGAANAGGACGTTTTGAGAGTTCATGTATTCCTATTCTCAATTGACTTTATTATTTCCATGATTTATTCTGACCGTCTTACAGTGCATACATTTATTCACCTTACTCTTCTCTCTTGCACTACATGTATCAGCACTAAAGTGCCATCTTCAGGTGCTTTTCGATGTACGTCGAACTTTTCGATGCAATGAAGTAGTTCGACGTACATCGAAAAGCACCTGAAGATGGCACTTTAGTGCTGAAACATGTAGTGCAAGGGAGAAGAGTAAGGTGAATAAATGTATGCACTGTAAGACGGTCAGAATAAATCATGGAAATAATAAAGTCAATTGAGAATAGGAATACATGAACTCTCAAAACGTCCTCGTATTGCGAGGGATATTCGGAAAATCAAGATGCAAATCCAGTAAAAATGCAGGTAACTTTGTTCAGAAATGGCAGTGCTGCAATATGAGATAGGAACCGTGTGACAGGGCAGAGTTCACCGGCCGCAGTCATGGCAACGTTGTGCTCGCAATGTGTGTTTAGAATGACAGTGTCTATTCAAAATCCCGCCAAATGTGAGGTTCGTGCAATAATTAGATTTCTTCACACGAAAGGAGAAACTGCTGCTTAAACTCATCGCCAACTTGTTTCTGTTTACGGCGCAGATGCTATGAACAGGCAAAATATGGGGAAATGGTGTGACGAAGCGGCTTAATCATAAGAAACGTCGGACTATGGACAGTCAGGATACATTCTTCAGTTCTGCATTATGTTAGCAAATAGTTACGAATAGGAACAGATGAGAGCAGTGGTGGGAAGTGCATTGTAATCCGTGTTACAGTGTCCAAATTCGTCGAATTAAATCCTCTAGAAGGTAGAACGGCTGGGCATGCCATAGCTCGGTCAGATTTTTGTGTTCTCTGTTTTTAACCTCACGATCGCGGGTTCGTGTATACCGTACTCTAGGAACAGTTAGGTGACATACATTACAGTCCTTATGTTGAGTCTCTGAATATATCTTCCCTCAGTTGATCTTCATTTATGCATCAAAGGTAAATTATATATTCTGGCACATGAAGTTCATCCAATCTACGAGCAATGTTACGTCATAACTTGTGTAAGCGATATTCTGGCAGGTAAAGGCCATCCACTCTACGAACAAAGTTACTTCATACTTTGTATAAGCGATATTCTGGCAGGTAAAGTCCATCCACTCTACGAACAAAGTTACTTCATACTTTGTATAAGCGATATTCTGGCACATAAAATCCATGCACTCTACGAAAAAGGTTACGTCATAACTTGTGTAAGCGATATTCTGGGACATATAGTCCATTCACTCTACGAAAAAGGTTACGTCATAACTTGTGTAAGCGATAGTCTGGCAGGTAAAGTCCATCCACTCTACGAACAAAGTTACTTCATACTTTGTATAAGCGATATTCTGGCACATAAAATCCATGCACTCTACGAAAAAGGTTACGTCATAACTTGTGTAAGCGATATTCTGGGACATATAGTCCGTCCACTCTACGAACAAGGTTACGTAATACCTTGTTTAAGCAATTTTACACAAGAATATTCATGTGTAAGTATTTTTCGAGTTAGCACCAGCGTATGATTACCTGAGGTATGCTGAAAATAGAATGTAGTATTATTCTAATGACGTAATACTCTCAATCTATAATTCATGATGACGCTCCTTTTCTCCGGGTAGGGGATTGTGTGTACTATGTAAGGTTACCGTCTTCCTGGTTGTGATGCCGTGTAGTTCGGTAGAAGTTAACCTATATATTGGAGGAATATACTGACTCCATCTTCAGGGCCAATAATTAAATCAATAAATAGGAAGCAAAGGGTAACTCTTGCTTTCTGTTTTCTCTCTTTTCTTACTCTTCTGCCCTGAATATGGAGGGAGTGCGTTCCACGGAAACATCGGTGAACTTCTATCTAATTACTCGGCGTCACATTCTAAAATATATAATCACCTCTCTGCATACCTCAAATCCATCTAAATGGATGGGAGGATGCATGGGTAAACACATAGGAAAAAGTAAACAGAAAAATGCAGGATAAAAAGGAATAAAAAATTATATAGAAAAGTCCTTTAGAACACCTGCTCAAGAATTTCTGTCCCTTCTATGGAACCCGAAAATTCATTGCCGTATTCACAATAACCAGCCAACAGTTCCTGTCCCGGGCCAGATTAATCCAGTCCACACAATTATAATTATTATTATTATGTCTCTAGAGCACTTTGTTCGGCTTTGGCCACTTTTTCAGAGTCTTGATCCTACACACAGTCGGTAGGACTACTCGGATGGAGGAGCAGCCCCACGCAGAACAACACAAAAACAGAATAAACGCACGCAATACAGACATTCATGCCTTAACCGCGTGGCGACTGTGATCGGCCCACACCAATCTAACATGCTTTTTAGGAACTGAGTATTATCATAGATTAGAAAGCGGCTCGATAGGTATAGCGAAGGGCTACAAGCTGGACGGTCGGAAATCGATTGTCTGCGGTGGTAAGAAATTTTTCTCTACTTCACAGCGTCCAGATAGGATCTAAGGGTCACCCAGCCTCGTATCCAATAGGTGCTATGGGTTCTCACCCCGGGCCTTCAAGCGGCAGGGGCGTCAAACTGACTACTCACCTCCATCTAGTGTCGAGGTAAAGAAAGATGGAGCTATAATTTTACTCCTAAATGCGTTTTCATGGCGTGGTGCATAATTAAATAGGGGGACAATTTGCCTTTATCTTATTAAAGTAGAAAAAATGATCTAACAGGAAGGCGAATTCTATGTAATTTCATATCAGACGATCGTGTTTTAGCGAATCTGGTCCAATATAGATTAAGTGTTTACTTTCCTGTTTGAGCTTAGGTAGTGTTTCCAGCGCTTTGATGAGAAAGAATGAGAGAATCGATTCTAAAGCTAACATCATCAGCGACTTTTAAGTGTGTGAGTTAAAGTAAGCTTTGTGACGTAGAAGAAAGAGATTTCTCTTGTCTTCAACTCGGCATCACCAAGACTGATGGGCACGTTTGAAAGCAGACTCCAGAAAAATAAAAGTATTCACTCTTCTGAAAGGTGAAATATTACACACCGTTGCGAAATTATAAAGTATAAAAATAGAGACTTTGCAGCTCCCTAGATCTTCACAATCCTACATTTGTACATATGACAGATTCAGTGGTTCCTCAAGATATCGCCATAAAACCGGAAGCTTAATTTAGATTCCGTGTGTTTTGAGCCTTCACGAGGTATTTCTATTTCCTATAGTATCCACATCGCGGTCTAAGGCATGCACTGTCTTCGCTCACTCGGAAGCCGGGATCGTGGGTTCGGAAGCCGGGATCGTGGTTTCGAATCCCACTCAGGGCATGGATGTTTGTGTACAGGCAGAGGCCTTACGACGAGCTGATCACTCGCCCAAGGAGTCCTACCGAATGTGTAAGATCTAGAAAAACCGAAGTGGACGGAAGTTCATGGAGGTAGGCCTAGGCCCACTGGGGCTGTAGTGCCAAGGAAAAAAAAATAGTATCCACATCAGCTCTGGGGCCGACGCAGGCTCATACCCAATGAGTACTGTGGTGCAATTTCTCCGGCGGTAAAGGGGCCGGGTCAGAAAGCTGACCACACATCTCCAACTAATGCCGAGGTCAAGAATGGTGGAGCTATACCTCCACTCCTCCATATATATTCATGGCACAGTGCTTCATTAATCATAGGGGCAACTTTACCTTTTTTGCCTCTTATATTACTTAAGGCGACTGAATTCAGGTAATGCTTGCTACCATTCAGTCCAGAAGCTTTTGTCTTCTCGTTTGCTGTATAAAAACATAAAAATTAGAATATTCGAAACTATAATTTTGCGTGTGGTTCTGTATATGTGTAAAACTTGGTCTCTGACATTAAGGGAGGAACATAGGGAGAGGATGATTGAGAACGGGGTGTTGCCCAGAATAACTTGATTGAAGGGGGATGAACTGACGGGAGTTTGGAGAAAACTGCGTAATGAGGAGCTTTATAACTTGTACTCTTCGCTAAGTATAATCAGAAGGATCAGATGGACAGGGCATGTAGCATGAATTGGGGAGAAGAGTAATGCATATAGGATATTGGTGGGAAAGCCAGAAGGAATGAGATCGCTGGGAAGACCAAGGCGTAGATGGGTGGACAATATTCAAATGGATCTGAGAGCGATAGGATGGGATGGATTGGATTGATCTGGCTCAGGATATGGACCAGTGGATGGTTCTTGTGAACACGGTAATGAACCTTCGGGTTCCATAAAATGCTGGGAAGTTCTTGAGTGACTGGACAATTGGCGGCTTCTCAAGATGGGCTCAGCACCGTGAAGTTAGTTTAGTTTTGTGTTACTTAAGAAGTTATCACACAAGCACAAGTCCTGTTTACGTTAAATTTGTTGGATATAACCTCAAAGATTCGCAACATCGCCGTGATTGTAATTGTAGATTTTTAAAGTTCTTTTCTTTGGGGGGGGGGGGGGGGAGTGAGACTGAGTCCACTTGGTACAGCGACCACTAATTGGTCTATTGTACCAGACCCGGATGATAAATGATGGTGATTGTGAAGCAACTGTTGGAATAAATATTGGCAGGGGAAACCTAAGTGCTCGGATAAAACCTACCCCAGCGTAACTTTGTCCATCACAAATCCCACGTGACCTGCCTGGGTTCGAACTCGGGTCGTCGTTGTGGGAAACCGGCAACTAACTGCCTGAGCTATGGCACGGCTTAATTATAGATTTACAATAAAATATTCCTAAACGATCTATAGGCGTATTTGTTATTGTCTCCAAACAAAATTTCACACGCGTAACTTTAGTAGTCATTACTTACGACCGTCAAATTGAAAGGCGAAGACAAATTTCTTACCGTCGTCACATTATTCTTCTGCATTATACACACACCTATACACAACCACTCGTACAAGCACAAACATTAAAAATTTCATATTTCCGAATTTTTGCTATCAGCCACAATTTAAGGGTCCTAAATCAGATTTCTCTCGTTCGAATCTCGACCAGTAGGCCGACTAACCTGGCTAGGGTGTTTCGTCACCCTCCAGAGTCTCTGCAAACAAATGCTAGGATAGTATTTCAAATCAGGTCATGATGTCATCGTCCCACAACGTTTTCAATTCATTATTCTGTATCATCCAATCATTCGACGCAATAGAACATCATTAAATAAAATTCAGACATATATCGATAGTGTCATTCCCACCTCAGAAATCAGCTCGTCCATCATAATTATCTTCATTAAATTCGTTAGTATTATTGTTAATTTGGTTTGTGTGTTATTTAATGACGCCTTCTGTCGCTAGGTTATATAGCGTCGAAAGGATAAATGATATATGAATGCTGAACCGAAATGGATTTGGAAAGAAGCGATCATGGCCTAAATTTGGGCACTGTTCCAACATTATCCAGGCAGGATTGTAGAAAACCACAAAAATCATCTATCATCCAGTACTGCCAGTGTCACTGCCGAGATTCGAACCGTATATCTGCCTAATAGGAGTCTGGAGAATTATCGTGAAGCCATCTGTGCTGTACTATTATTGATGACCAGGAATTCTTCTCTCAGAGAAACTCATCCCTCGAAAACTTGATCTGGTAGAAGTACAGTATACTCGAAGTACGAAAATCACCATGATCAAAAATTACACAAGCATCAGTGTGTAAGTTAGTTCACTAACTTCACTATACGACAGAAATTCGCACTGAAGAAACATTCATGGTCGTCTTCTGTGATTGTGAGTGTGTGAAATGGATTCATCAGGGACCACTGGCGGAATCTTTTCATCACGGTAATGGAATTTCGTGATCAAGTCAAGGAGGATGAAGTGGGCAGAGCATGTAGCAAGAATTGGGGAGAAGAGTAATGCATAGAGGATATTAGTGGGAAAGCCAGAAGGAAAGAGATCACTGGGAAGACTAAGGCGTAGGTGGGTGGAAAATATTCAAATGGATCTGAGAGAATATTATATTTAAGCATCCCGTTGCAATCTACACGATAAATGATATAATGATACAAATTCCGTCCCAAGTGTAAACAATATATTATGTGTCCTTGACCTTGTTCACCCACACTACATGTTTCGGCCACAGACGGCCATCATCAGGTGTATAACACTCACGTCGCTGTCACACTGAGAGAGATAGGATAGGATGGGATGGGATGGATTGGATTGGTCTGGCTTAGGATAGGGACCAGTGAATGGTTCTTGTGAGAACGGTAATGAACCTTCGGGTTCCATAAAATATTTGAAAATTCTTGAGTAGCTGCAGAATCGGCGGCTCCTCAAGAAGGGTTCAGCTCCATGAGTAAGTAAATAAATATTGTAATATCGAGTTTTGTAAAACGTGAAAAATTTCTTGGCTAATATTACCATTAGCTTCTGAAAACTATGTTCAGTAAGTATTAATGACGATTATTTTTCAGTTAGGAGGCTTTTGCATGCAAAAAATTGTTTTTAAAAACACTGAATAATTAACATCATAATTCTTCTCAAGTTTAACTTATAAGCTATTCGCTATCAGTCTCAAAAGTTCTGTATATATTTTTAAACCTGGTCGTTCTCAAAAATGCGCAGTGAATACTGTCGAGTCTGGTGAGAATATGATTGTAGAGTGTGCATGGGTTAATTAGGAGTTTTACTTAGAGATCTTCACCCCTTCACTCTCCCATAATGCAGTTGCAACCACTGTCCCCACTGCATTTTACCATTTTTATTACTAGTGGGGTGGGACTAAGTCCCTTGTACTGCGGCCACTTCTGGCCTATTGTACCAGCCCCAGATGATAGGTGAGGGTGATTGTGGAGCAATTGGTGGAATGAAGATTGGCAGGGGAAACCGAAGTACTCGGAGAAAACCTGCCCCAGCGCCACTTTGTCCGCAACAAATCCTACTTGACCAGACCCGGCATCGAACCCGGGCCGCCACAGTGGGAAGCCAGCGACTAACCGCTTGAGCTATGGCGCGGCCAGTTACTTTTTACCACACGTCTCACTTCTCATGCACAACCTGAAGGTCAAGTCTGACTATAGTCATGTGTGTCACAGGATTGCCGTTGGACAAATGAATGGATAATTCAAAAGACTTTACTGTAAACTGACCTTTCGGGCTAGAACTTATCAGAAAACACAGACTATGTGGTTCCTACGTGAGATTGATGGCATGTCTACGCTTCCCGTACAAAGTAACGAGCGCCCTTTTATCAATAAATAATCCACGACAATTTCCTGAAATTTATTCTGATACACGTTTGCTCCATAGCGGTGATATTCGGGGAGGGGGACGTAATATGATTTGTGAATAGCAGTTCAGGAGGATTTTAGTGTGACCTGTCTCTCTTACTTCCTGGAACGCTGAGAGATTCCCTGAAACAATTTATACATTTCTCAGTTCTGGTGCATTCTACGTGACCCACCTATCCTCCTTTATTTCACTATATTAATGATACTTATCAATAGATAATATTGTCTCTGTGTTTAACTAATTAAGCACTACGCCATGAAGAAGTATAGGGGAGTGGATGTATAGATCCACGTATTCTTGACTTCGACACTAGTTCATATGAGTGACCAGCTTCGCATCCAGGCCGCTTTACCCCCTGGGAAAGAGCCTCCGATACCATTTTACAGAAGTAGAGAAAAATCTGTTGTTTCTCTGCAGGGAATCGAACCCAGGCCGTCCATCCCGCAGCCAGTTGCTATACAGTCTGCGCTATCCCGGTTCAGGTATATTAATAATAATTGGCGAAGATAAATTATGTGAATAATACAGGATAATAACACCGTAGTTAAACAGTTTCTCAAAACTATTAAGATCACCTCATATAAAATTCACCAACCTGCGTAGAAAGTAAAAGTAGAGTTGTCCCAGCTTTAATTAAGCATGGCGCTAGAAGGACGTATGGGGCTACGAAGATATTCCTCCACACATTCTTAAATTCGGTACTAGATGGAATGTGTGGGCAACTTAATCCTCGAGGAAAGAGCCCCCGGTACCCACTGGATGATGCTGGACTGGATAAAGCGGAGAAGAGAGAAATCCCAACCCTCGCCTGGAATTTATTGATGTGGTGTAAGATTCATAAAAGCATAGAATCGTTAATAATTGTAATACGGGTCATGTCACGTGCTCAGTGTTGCGGAAAAATTCGCCAATAATTGCAGTATTGTATGCTCCAGTGTCAATTCGTGGTAATGAACAATCAGTACTGCAGAATACCAAACAGGGATGTGTATTCCACAGTTATAATGGTTGACAAATTACTGTACCTACACTGTAGGATGCTGTGTTTTCAGATGCTGAAATACCGATATAATTTGATATGATCACCTTATTTTAACAGACCCATAAATTATTTCAACAACAAATACACAGATAAATACCTGTCTACCAAATTTCGTGGCGTCGCACACCAGAACACTGTAAATATACCGAGGCATATTCGCTCAAAGCAAAGACTGTGGAGCCAGAGAAGCAACCACTGTAGGTAACGGCTATATAACATGCAACACTGGAGTAATGTTGGAAGTGGTGTTTTCTGTGCGGTCCGTGACGTGGCTTATAACGAGGACCAGCTGTCATTACGAGAGACAGTCTTCAGGTGGCAGTTAGAAGAGTAGGAGTTTGGTGTGAGACGACCGCCAGTCCGAGAACGGAGGAACGTCCGCTTTTGGAGAACGTTACCAAGCAGCACAGCGAAGACCGTGACTGACAATACTAGTCTGTGTGTGATAGTGATTTCTCAAGTGCATTCACGATTTGTTTAAAGTCCAATAAATCCAATTAGCAATCTAGACCCCGTCTATAGGCACGTTTATCATGTGTCAACACTAATCATGGCCCTAAACTATGAAATCTGAAACAATAAAATTATTGTTTTAATTCAGTTTTTGTGGGTTATTTCACGATGTCGCGTCTAGAGTACATATCGTAGAAAGGATGATAGATAGAAAAGGATCCGTGAAGAAAGAGGCCGTGGTCTAACTGGGGTGCTATCTAGGCTCATACCTGGAGGAATTGAGGAAAAGTAAGAAATCACTCATTCAGGATAGCCGGTGTTCCGGCTGAGATTCGAACCAAGCACCTTCCACAAGTCTAAAATGTTACCGCTACGGTAACCCGCTCGGTTATTTTAACTAATATTATGGGTCACAATAACGTCAATAATAATATACTAATACAATTAAATTCTTATTTATTTTCGTGTTGATTTAACAGCCCAAGGTCAGTTACAAAGTGAACACAATTAAAATACCACGAGGGCACAAGTGATTGTATGACTTTATTTATCATATACATCTGACCTCCTCTGTGGTCTAGTGGGCAGAGTTCCTGGCTACAGATCCAGAGGTCCCGGGTTGGATTCCCCGGCGCTACCAGATTTTCTGAGAGGTAGTGGTTCTGGAACGGGGTCCTTTCAGCCTCGTGATTATAACTGAAGAGGTATTTCAAGGAAATCGCTCCGGTCTAGAAAACCGAGATTAACGGCCGTGGGGATCCGTTGCGCTGATCACGTGACACCCTCTATCCGCAAAAGTTGGCACTAACTTCGCCGACAAGTGGCGGTCGCTCGTTCGGTACAGTTCGCTTGCGGACTACAGGCAACGGAGTTTTTTGTTTGTGTACATCAATCTTCTCTTTTTACGGTCCATCATCATCCTTCTGTAAAAGTTATCCCTGTAGGAGGCCCTGTAAGGCCACAGGGTTTTGAGACGTCAAGGTTCCCACAATTTCTAGAAAATCGGCTCGCAGTTGGTGAGGTTGTCAGCCTTATGCAACGGCCGCCCTTTACCCCCCCAGGCAGATTCCTGATACTCATTTCTGTTAGAGGCTGCGCCATAGTGCGGTTGGAAGGATTAGGTCAATTGAAAATTCCGATGACCTCATCGAGAATCGAAACCGCGACATTCCGGCTTGTAGCATAGTGTCTCGGCCAACTACGCTACCGCGTGCCCCAATAATCGTAATAATAATAATAATAATAGTTCCACGAAATGTGGACGTTATCAATAAGAGTTAAGAGAAGTACAACAAGTACATTTGTAATGGTTATGATATTGTGCGACGAGAAAGAATAATATTCATACATACATATACGAGTATACATGTAATAATAATAATAATAATAATAATAATAATAATAATAATACTATATTGTAAAAATCGAGTGAGGAGAACGTTCCTGGCTCCAAATACGTCAACGTCCCTGCAAACAACATTAGCACAATCTAGCAGAGGAACAATTTTACACGAGGAGCAGACACTGAACAATGCAAAGTCTCTGATATAAGGAACAGGAACTGAAAAATCAGCAATTTCAAAAACAGAAGGACATAATTCAGATATAAAGTAAACTTGAATAAGTAAGAGTGCATCGAGACGGTGCCTCCTCATGCCCCTCCAAAACAACGGAATAGCAATAATGGACTTAAGGAAAGAAACTATTAAACAGAGGGCCACAAACCTCTGCTGGATGCGTGTCAGCTTTTTGGCATCAGTTGANTCCAGGAAAAGTGATAATGTGGTAGTTTTTCCATTTGCTTTCCACATCGCAGTACAACAGCCGTTCAAACCACTCTGGTCACGCCTGTTGCTATACGAACTTGAACCATCTCGAGCATCATTTGCTCTGTGCTTCAAGTCGCTACTGATGACGCTGCTTCCGGCATCAGTTTTTGGTTTTTGGTGTCCCTCTTCGTCTGATGCCTACCCTTTGACCTGTCCAGCAAAGGAGGCCCTGCCAGTAGTTACGCTACCGCTGGTATAGCTCTCAGGGTCCTTGGCATACTCAAACCCCCTCACCACGATAAGGTGGAGGCATCAACGAGAGGGAATAATAATAATAATAATAATAATGTAATTCACATAGTGGGAGGTGGAGTCCAACTGGGCCCACTCGGTACGTCGGCCAATGAATGGCCTATAGTACCTGCCCCGGGTGATTATGATGATGGAGAATTTGGTGGAAAACGAAGTACTCGGAGAAAACCTGCCCCAGCACCACTTTGTCCACCACAAATACTACTTGACCAGACCCGGCCCATCAGTGGCCGCCGTGCCGAGTGGATCCAGCTGGACTCCACCCCCACTAAGCGAAATCCAAAAAAAAAAGAACCAATTCCATTGAATGGAACAAGAGCCTTGCGTCTTGCAGTGTCCGCCCACAGACTACGGTATTCTGCACAATCTACCTTGCCAAGAAACTATTTCCTGTGTCATCACAGCAACCCAGTTCGTGAGCGTTATCAAAAATTGCTTTTATTCTTCGGGTCTTCTATGTCCCGCTGCATACAAACTGATTAATAATGGCCAAGCCTTGTATAACCAAAACTATTCGGTGACGTGCTATTTTCTATTATATTCCTATATATCACAGCTCACTTAAATGTGTTTTCTTGTATGTGATCGTGACGAAATGGTAACAAAAATGAGCCTATTGAATCGCAGTACCTGAGAGGGGCTAACTGTTCGCCCACATGTAACCATGCGAGAAATAGTGAACGGATTTTCATGAAATCCAATATTTGGGAGTTCTACTTATGATTGTTTACAGATTCATATTTTTGTTAAAATCGGACAAAACTAACGGACACTTTACATGAAGATATACAGAGTGTTAAAATGGGGTTACCGGTTTTAAGCGGTACAATACTCAACTAACTGAGTAAGAAGTCTCAGCCAATTATATCCAGAAACTGTTGCCTGCTGAGACATGGGCGATGCTCGTGTGATCTCTACAGCAGAAGCTGTATGTAGTTCCCATGCATTTCAACATAACCCTCAGTTCTTCGTTGCACAGAGTCATGCTTTCTCCCGAAAATTCCTGGCTTCACTCGAATCTCCTGACAAGCATTCTGTTCTCGTTGCTGTAATGCCTCTAAGTCATAGATCATCGATGAACACACCAAAGTATTTACCCGTTTCCACAGTCAAAGATGAAGATGATCGAGGACACGAGATCGTGAAGGCCAGTTGACTGGGTCACCGCGTCCTAGCCACTGTACACCGAAAGTCTGGTTCAGGTGTTGTCTAACAATGCAAAGAAAATGATTCGTTTCTCCAGCTTTCACGAATCATATGTTTTGTCGTTGTTGAAGAGGCATAAGTTATAAAAGTATTGGTAAATCATTCACATAAACACCGATGGTACACTGAACTTGCTAGTCGAATAGGTTAAGACAACTGGTTCTAAGAGATGATTGCTTAACGTGCCCATGCAGACAAGGTCTCTCCCATATCTTTGCAGGCAGTGATTTCTCGGCACATGCTGATTGAGACTTCTTGCTCATTTCAGTGAGTACTATGCCCCCTTCAAGCCCGTAACCCTTTTTAATACATGTATAAGTATTTCCATGCTCATGTTCTTCTTAACCCTCTATTTGATCGAAATATTTAGGAAAACAGGTGTGGAGAAATTTGAAGTATAAATTTATTCCCGATGTTTTTTTTTTTTTCTGAAAGTCTTACGGTTTTCGGAAATAAGTAACCCTTTAAAGTCCCATAAGTATCATATCGTCACTATTTAGAGTGACTCTACAAGGGGTTTGGATTGCTAATTGGATTTATTGACCACTTATACACACGACTCGGATGTACAAGCAAATATAGCGTCATCACTGATCTCCACTATTCACAAATCACCACAGCACCTGCTAAACATTCGCCAGCCTGCTATGTTTCCACCAGTCGTTCCCTAGCAATGGCTTCTAATAGCAGAGAATCTTCAACTACATGCGCTCAGGTACTCTATTCACAGCCTTCCGTGCGGAACTCTACTGAACTGACGACTCACTCGGCGGCCCCAATTGTCTTCAAGATAACCACTCGGCACGGACCATGTAGAAACATCCCGTTTTCAAGAGTAACTCTATGATTGCATATTCATTCATTGCCGCGGGAACGTGTTTACCGAGCCGTTGTCCAGAAGCGGTCGTTATTTACAGAGTCACCGCTTACAAACGGGTCTAAACGCCACAGTATGAATTACCTTCTTTAATTATCTAACTAATTATGTAATTAACTCTATAAAGTTGAGTCTTTCAGAAGCCTCCAGAGACTGTAATTATCGTTACCAAAATATATTCATGACCCTATCGCTTTCATGTAATGATCGTTGCTTTCTTCACTAAGAATTATAATTTTGAAGGGTTATGGTATTGGACACGCAAAAACTCAATAATCATTTTTAAGGGACCTTAGAGCAAATCATATTACACTCCGCAGACAACAAAGTGTTGTTGTGTATTAGAGGGTGATGTTCGAAGTAGAAAAGGAAACATAAAACATTAATAATACCAACATCCAAACATGTAATTTTCTATATGTGAAGGAATAACGGCCTTTGTACTACAAAGTGCTTAGAAGTCCGTATGTAATTTAATGACAATGTTTTTCTTTGGAATATCCGATTGGAAATGAGAGTAGTACTATGAGAAGTTATTACAAGATCTCACTTTTAATCTTCTGCAACAAGTAATACCAAAATTACAGACGCACGGACTTCTGATTTGGGAGAGACACCACTCGTAAATGCAGGATTCTGAATTATGTACGCTCAAAGATCTTTGAAAAAATTTTTTTTTTTTTTTTTTTAAGTAGAACAGGATAGAAACGTCACGAATTATGCTTTTGTACGTTGAGAAGTTCTCCGGTTGAATGATGAATAAACACGCGGTTAAAAACTTAAAATTATGTTAATGAATTAAAATGTCATGATATTATTCAAAGGAAGCAGTATGAACATTGTACATATATAAATATTTAAATTGAGGTACCATAGCGATGGCTGTGAACAGTGATCTCTTCTGGGATGTGAAGCTGTGTAGTCTGGTTAAAGTTCTCTGACGTTTCGGAGGAAAGTACTAGATCGATCTTCAGGAATGAAGATACGATAAGTAACCAGAAAGAAACAAGCAGAAAGCTGAATTTTTATTTAGTACAAAAACCTGAATGAGAGAGATAATTTTAGACCTAGGCATAGATCGGAGGATAATATTAAAATGTGTGTTAAAGAAATCGAATTGGAAAATGTGGATTGAATTTATCTTGCTTAGGATAGGGACGTGTGTCGGTATTTTGTAAATACGGTAACGAGCCTTCAGGCTTCACAAAATGATATGAATTTTTTGACTAGATGAGCGACTATTAGCTTTTCAAGAAGGGCTGTGCTCCATATAATGGTTATGGAAATTAAAGTAAAAGTATCTTACTCAAAAAGTAAACTAAATAATTGAGAACAAAATAAAATCCTAATAAAAAGAAAACCCCTGACAACAAAAATAATAAAATATAGTAAGGTACAATTAAAAATAAAAGTTTCCACCAAAATAAACCCAAATAAACTGAAATAAACAGTTAAAGAATTGTGTTGACCAGAATTAATAACGATTGTTGTCAACCTTAGTTGTATAGTTAGGTATTTGTGAATGTTGAAAGAATGTCTGGACACTATAACTTGGTTGGTTAGACTGAAATAAACCTCATTCAGTCGAAACAGAGAGCAGCAAGTCACGCGATTTTAAAGGAAGGACGTTGCACAGTAAAGAAACAGAACCGGAAGTTTGGCTTGGAGCGGAAATAACATAAGAACAAAAGCAGACATGAACAATTCCGTCAGTCAGAATGGCACCTCACGGGAGTGAACGCACTTTGTGTTTGTGATTAATGAGAAATACGGAATAGAATCAGCAGAGTGGGGACGTTTTGTGATACGTAAATTGAACAAGATTAACCTGCAGTATAAAGCAGACATATTGTTAGTCATTGAGTAAAGAATCTGGTCCCAACTCAAGGTCATTTTGTGACGTACATCGCAGAATTCTTTCCACGGCCAGTATAACGATCAACAAAGGGCTGCGAGTTCGAAATTCTATACGCCTGAATAATATTTGGAGGGGAGGGAACTGTAAAATTTCTTCAGTTCTTATAACATTTAATAATAATCTTAATCACGCGCTTAACTTTGACTGGTCTCAGTGGCCGCTCGGTGTGGAGCGTCTATCATATTCGATACCTCGAACACTGGGATCGTGGGTTCGAATCACACTCGGGGTACGTCTGCATTTCCTCCGTGTTTGTGATGAAGAGGGCATGCGATGAACCAGTCCCTTGTCTGAGGAGTGCTGCATCTGGTCTGTAAGATTTATAGCGTCACAAATTAATTCTGAATGAGAAGAGGATAGAGGGCCTAATTCGTAAGAGGAGGAAGCTGTCTGAATTTCGATAAGTATATGGATTTATATATATTATATGTACGTATAAATGTATAATACATATATACTGTGATCGCGGACACACACACACACACACACACACTAAATGCTTGGCTAGCACTTTTTCTTCGTATCCGGGAGCCCTGGCTTCGAAGACCTCCAACCCAGATAGCCTTCGGTAGATTTGCTCATTCTTTCGAGACAAATGCAGCGACAGTATCCTAAAATAGATCACGACTGGTATCATTCGCGTATTTTTCAATAGATCATTGATGTATTACTGTTACCTATTACCGAACTAACTAACAAACACCATGGGGCCGAGTCCTTCTTGATAATCCAACAGTATTCAGTACTTTCCCAACATTTTATGGAACCCGAAGGTTCAGTACCGTCTCCACAAGAGCCTGCCACTCGGCAACTGGTCTCTATCCTAAGTAAAATTAATTCAGTTCACACCATCCCACCCTATTTCTCTGAGATCCATTTAATATTCTAGCGTTTAGACACATTACCGCGAAACAACGAAGCAACATCCATTGCTAGGCATATCTTAATAAGCGAATATACACGCAAGCGTACTGAGTAGGGCATTCGCAAAAAAAAAAAATATTCCCATGGAAGCGATTGGAGTACAAAAATGAACGTGTTTTCTGCGCGGTCCGTGCCGAGATGTAAGGAGGACAACTGGAGCAATAATTCAGTAAATTATAAGGGCGTCTGTGAAAGGAAGACTTCGATCATATATGTACATTTCTACACTTCTAATTTACGAAAATATTTGTTGGCGTCGTGAAAATCATGTGCTTAAGTCGTACTTACAGCACGTACACGTTTTTAGAAATGAAAATACCCCATAAATCGACCCTTTTTAATCCATTGACTGTATATTTAAAACAGGGACTGCATTCCATATAAGATAATTTCGTTAAAAAACGTGATAATTTTAAGAGTGTAAAGACATCCAAATGTGCAAAAAAGACACTAAGTAACGAGTTCATATTTTAAAATGATATTTACTCCAAAAGTAATCCTGGAAAACACTTAATGGGCTGCAATTGAAATTTAACTTAAAGAAACCGATGAAGTGTGCACATTAACAGAGTGCACTTATTTTTTCGTCTACAACTCTCTCCTCCCATTTTCAGGTAGGTGAACTTTGTTCTTGTAATTTAATAGCGCATTCTTTCTTTGACCGAAGCTCTCTAAAACAAGAAACGAAACGCATATGTATGCAGATCCGATGCGCAAGTATGAGATGTTCCTAAAAACCAATGCCAGGTATATGGAAACACATAATCGGGGCGTATGAGCTGTCTAAAACATCTTTGAGGTTACGTCATACTTTGTGTATGCAACTTTGTGTAAGAAAAGTCATGTACGTTCAACAACACCTCCGGCATAATTATCTTGTTTCCCATTCTCTATCGGAGCCGGGATTGCGCAGTCGTTATAGCGACTGGCTACGGGCTGGACGACCGAGGAGTCGGGGTTCGAGTTCCTGTAGGGTCAAGAATTTTCTCTTCTCCATGTTGTCCAGACCGGCTCTGAGGTCCACCCAACCTCCTATCCTTTGTGTACCGGGGGCTGTTTTCCTGGGGATAAAGCGGCAGGGGTGTAAGCCGACCATTCGCCACCAATTAGTACCGAGGTCAAGACAATGTGGATCTATACAGCCACTTCCCCATACGTCTTCATGGCGTAATGCTTAATTAGTTAAGCACAGGGACAACTTTTATCCATTTTCTCTCTCTCTCTCTTTCCTGTTGCCCCACTTTGGAAAAACAGGCTATCCGTGAAACGCTTATTTCATTTCAGTTTCTTAATGCTAAAAGAGTCGGTACGACTCCTTTGACGGGGGATCAGTCCTACACAGGACAACAAAAACAAAGAATAAACGCAAACATCCATGTCTTGTGTGTGACTCGAACCCACGATCCTAGTGTTCGAGCGAGCGAAGACAATTCATGCCTCAGCCCGCCCGGTCATCATGATCACTGTGATCGGCCCTCTTGCTTCCCACTGCATACCCTTCCGTAAGATGACGTAGCAATCTGCATCAATATCTGTTGATGACGCAGCCCCAAGATGTTAGAGACACAGTATATCTGTGCTCCTTGAGTAAAAACAACTGCCGGAACCATAGAACCAACTGCCCATAGCGGATTGGTGGAACGAAACTGAAAGTAATCGACCAGGCGAAACAGCTGTCAATTAATGGAAAGATGCTTTCGTAATTTAATGACGCTTCCAATTCGATCCAGAGAACTGAATATTCAAGTCATTGTATACACATACACCTCAAAATAAATATACTGCATATAAATTGCATACAATTGAATTCTACAAGAGGATACACTTTGGTTTCTCTTGGATTGGACAGGCACTAAGAAAGAGTGAATGATTTATAAATAATTTCTGGTTTAGGCTGTTGCTTCGTAGGTTATAAGATGGTGTGGTTACCGTTTGTTTATGAAGAATTTTCTGCTTCAAATTCAGGAAAGGAAACAACAGAAACAAGTGTTCTATGTAAAAATATTTGAAGGTACAATATTCAGACTACCAACAGTTCTGAGGACAAAAGCATTTCAGTTTTAATAAGCTGAGGCTGTATATTTATAGTACAAGCTATGGCTGTGCTTGCGTCTTGCTGGTAGTTTGCTTGTCTCACTCTTCGGTTTTGTATATGGAGAGAGTACATTCCACCGAAACGTCGGTAAACATCGACCAAACTATAATGAATCATATACCAGAAGAGAGTAATCTTCATTGTCGCTACTGTGGGAACCTTAAATAATTCCATAAATTAATTTTCATTAATTAATTAAAATGTTTTTATGTTTAATAACACCATTCTAACTATATAGGTCTACATAATATAAGTCAAGTTATAACTATTGGGTGTTTGGAAAGAAGTGTGCAGTTGTTGCTTATTTGAAGGTGCAATCCATGTCTCTGAAACCGCTGAGAGATAGAAAGCCAGTTTACAGGCTGAGACTCGAAACACAGAATTCCGAGTACGAAATAGAATAGCTACCCATTGCTGCACGATAATCGATGAATCATTTGTACAGGACTAAGGAACGTATCCACCTTGCAGATATTAATGGTGTTCCTAAAATTTCTTGGTTATTCGAATTAAAAACCGGGATAGCGGTGTCGGCATATCGACTGGCTACGGGTTGGACTATATTCTCTGAGGCTCATTTAGTCTTCTATCCCATGGATACCGGGTGCTCTTTCCCCTAGAGTAAAGCGGCCGGGGCGTGAAACTGACCTCTCACCTTCATCTAATGCCGAGGTGAAGAAAACGTAGATCTATACATCCTCTACCCCATACGTCTTTATGACGTAGTGTTTAATTTGGTAAGGACAGCGACAACTTTACCTCCATTTTATGCATTGCTCATCTTCTAGATGTGTGATTAACATATAGCACATATAATTGTTTTCACCGTCATTGTAAGATTTGATGAAGGGAAAACAGATTATATCTTCCTTTGAAATCTGTCTTAGGGACAGAGTTGAACTAATTAAATTCCTCGTAATTGAAGATGTATCTGTCCCGTTGTTATGCAATCTCTCTAATGTTCAAATATTCCTCGGAGCACTCTGTAATCCGACTTTATCATTTAGTAGGCTTTCTTTACAATGACAAGACGTCTCGGCCGGAACACCGCATTGTCGCGGTTTTACTCAGTCCCTCAATTCAAATACTGGGACAGTACCTCGATTTTACCACTGTCGCCCTTTTAATTCATCATTCGCTAATTCGACGCTATATAGTATAAGATAATAGCAGTAACGTAATCTACAAAAGACATCCACATGAAATGACCCATAGATTGCAGCTTTCTGTTTGCACCTTCCCAACTACAGTGGTTACTCTATGTACCACTTGATTTAATATTTAAAAAAGCTACATTCTTTTTATCACACGTTGTGTCTATGGTTTTATGATTCCCAAAAATAAGTAACACTTCCCCTCCCTTTAATTGACATCAAGAGACTAATCTTTTAAACGGAGACGCTGTGAGGTATAAACTGGATTTTTAAAAATTAGTTAACCTAAGTTTTCATATGGTTAAGGAGAACACTACGGATGCAGCATTCATCGTGAATTTATTCTTACACGACTATGGGCGATCTTGTTACCAACACTGCCGAATACAAAAATTGGGCTAGACGAACACGTTACAATACACAGTCTTGGTTAGATCTCCGAATGTATATATGTCAATACATGTAAAATATAAATGTACGTACCATTCTTTCTTTGTCGAAGGTTTCGTCCACGTATCAAAAAAAAAACACATGAATATACCCACTGGTCACTGCACAGACGGATGATCTTGATCTATTTTGTGTTCCTAGCACAGGAAGTAACCTACTGTACTAAAACTAGACCTTGACGTACACTGTTGCAGATACGTGGGCCAGGTACTTTAATTGCGTCATCTACTCCTTACTCTCCTACATTATCAGCACATGAAATTCCCTCCTGAGAAATGCAATTTTACCACATTAACCGATGTGGGGACATGTTGACAGCACTGCATATAGATGGCGGTGTAGTACACAGGTCACTGTACAGCTTGTTCAACAGGCACGTGCTGTACAAGACGTTAAACATGGAATAAAACTTAAAAAAAAAAAGCTTTCAAATCATGCACGTCAGTAGCAAACATGATGACGCTGTGCTGCTCCGGAGAAGATGTCAGCCGTTCGGCTGCTCAAGAAATATTAAGCCTTTTATGTAACTCGAATATTCATTGTCATAGTCTCAAGATCCCGCCCCTGCTGGACTAACTAAACAGATAAATAGCTAACCAGTCAACTAACTACCTGGCCAATCAACTAACCAGCCGGCAGAGTAACTGACTAATCAACCAACTAGCTAACTAAGGCCGCGCCATAGCTCAAGCGGTTAGTAGCTGGCTTCCCACCGCGGTGGCCCGGGTTCGATCCTGGGTCTGGTCATGTGGAATTTGTGGTGGACAAAGTGGCGCTGGGGCGGGTTTTCTCCAAGTACTTCGGTTTCCCCTGCCAATCTTTTTTTTTTAATTGGCACTACAGCCCCAGTGGGCCTAGGCCTACCTCCATGAACTTCTCCGTTCACTTCGATTTTTCTAGATCTTACACATTCGGTAGGACTCCTTGGGCGGATGATCAGCTCGTCGCAAGGCCTCTACCTGTACACAAACACAGAAAAACGCACACATACAAACTAAACATCCATGCCCTGAGTGGGATTCGAACCCACGATCCCGGCTTCCGAGCGAGCGAAGACAGTACATGCCTTAGACCGCTCGACTACCGTGACCGGCCTGCCAATCTTCATTCCACCAAATTCTCCATCATCATAATCAGCCGGGGCAGGCTACAATAGGCCAATCAGTGGCCGCCGTGCCGAGTGGACCCACTTGGACTCCACCCATTAAGCGAATTAAAAAAATCAACCAGCTATTTTTTATTGCTAGTGGGGTGGGACTGTCCCTTGTACTGCGGCCTCTTCTGGCCTATTGTACCAGCACCAGATGATAGGTGAGGGTGATTGTGGAGCAACTGGTGGAATGAAGATTGGCTGGGGAAACCGAAGTACTCGGAGAAAACCTGCCCCAGTGCCACTCTGTCCACCACAAATCCTACTTGACCAGACCCGGGATCGAACTCGGGCCCCCGCGGTGGGAAGCCAGCGACTAACCGCTTGAGCTATGGTGCGGCCTAATCAACGAGCTAACTAACCCCATGGTACAGAGACCTAACTAATTCTGAGCAGAAGACTTTTTTAAGAAACTAATAGTAGAATCCACAAGAAATCCGTTCCATGGAATTAATTACTAGTGGACTGAAATTTCTTAACAAACTGAGTAACTCTTAATTTCTTAAATAATAGTAGTCACAAAAAGTCTATCTTCTTGGATATAACACCATGTAGTTCGTTGAAAATCAACCGATGTTTCGAAAGGATATTTCTCCATCATTAGAGTCGAAGAATAACTCAATTAAGAATCGAAGATGAAGCAAATGGAAAGCAGAGGCTTATTTTTCGACCGTGAAGATGGAGGCTGCATGTTAATTCGAAACGTCGGTTGATTTTCAACTGTTTACGCGGTGTTACATCCCAGGAGATAGATTTATTTTATAATCACCCCTGTTAGAAGCTCGAAAATTTCAAATTAATATTTGTTTTATAGACACCAAAGGTTCGCTACCGTGTTCCCAAGATCCCACACCCACCACTGATGGAGCCAGTTTTCCGAGGTAGGGGGCAATCAGAAACTTTGCCCTCACTATTATTCCCACGTGTAAAATAAAGGTAAGTTTATCCCCGGGCTTAATTAATCAAGCACTACGCCATGAAGATATATGGAGGAGTGGAGGTATAGCTCTATCATTCTTGATGTCGGTGCTAGATGGGAATGGTCAGCTTCACGCCCTGGTCGCTTTACCCCCGGGGAAACAGTCTTCGGTACCCATTGCACAAGACGCTATGTGGGCCCCAAAACCAATATGGACGCTGTGGATTCGTTAAAAATCTCTTTCCCTTCTCTGCAATCGAAATCCAGTTCCTCGGTTGTCCAGCCCGTAGCCTAGTCGCTATACCAACTGAGCCATCCTGACTGCTCACAACAGAAACTCTAGCTGAACCATACAATAGTGTGTGGATGGGTGTGTCTAACTGTTAAAATGGTTACACGTATTCAAATACTCCGACTATATTTTTGAGACTGTACAATTTTGCTTTGAAGAGATCGTTGGTTTAAAATCACAGCTGTCTGAAATGTAGTTCGCCTTCAGGAAGTCAAAAGGTTCTTTTCACCCTGTTCTTTTTAGTTCAGTAAACAAAGCACACCGCCATGAAATGGAAATAACTTCAGTCTCATGTTCAGAGACAAGCAACATGGCATGTGGTGTTCGCTCCCATGACACACAACATGCCTGGTCTAAATATTTAGCCGATCGTGAATGTACGACCTCAAGTCTGAGAAGCTGAACTGTGTAGTGTTACATAAGAGGTAAGGAATCGTACAAAATTAATTACCTCATTAATAATAAAGGAAGAACTTGAATCTACGAGGCATGTGTAAGAAATGCGTTTCCGGTTGGACAAGAAAATTTGGAATAACTGCGAGACTTAATGAGAAAACAAGAATTTTATATTATCTAGAGGACCAACTGTCTTTTTTTTTTAATGCTATTGGGGTGGGACTGAGTCCCTTGTACTGCGGCCACTTCTGGCCTATTGTACTAGCCCTCGATGATAGGTGAGGGTGATTGTGGAGCAATTGGTGGAATGAGGATTGGTAAGGGAAACCGAAGTACTCGGAGAAAACCTGCCCCAGCGCCACTTTGTCCACAATAAATCCCACTTGATCAGACCCGGGAAAAAACCCGGGCCGCCGCGGTGGGAAGCCAGCGACTAACCGCTTGAGCTATGGCGCGGCCAGTTACTTTTTACCACACGTCTCACTTCTCATGCGCAGCCTGAAGGTCAGGTCTGAAAAGTCTGACTATAGTCATGTGTGTCACAGGATTGCCGTTGGACAAATGAATGGATAATTCAAAAGACCAACTGTCTTGCTTCAATCACGGGAGCTACCTGGAGGAGAAGCTATGGGTCTGTCGCTTCTGACCTTTCTTTTCTTTTTCTTTTTTTGGAAAAGGGAGGGGGAAGAGTTAGGAAAAAGGTGGAAATACACCGAATAATTATACCACAAATTAAAAGCATTTTTAATTATTCTTCTGTCCTGAATATTGTAAGGAGATAAGTAGAAATAGTTTTAAACCGCTTAATAATAAGTCTTTAAGAAGATTTTTTATCTTTCCCCCTCTCGTCCTCTGAAAAGAGTTCTGGTTGTTCCCATAACTGCAATCTTAACTCATAACACTGGCCACATTTTCGAAAAACGCTGAAGTGTAGCCTATTACGCGTCCCTTTTGATATCAAATCATTTGTTAATGTATATTTTTCGTAAGTTACTACATTTCAACCGAATTCAGATCTAAGTTCATGACTTTTTTTACAATTGATAGAAAAACTGTGAAAGAAATTTTTTGTGACAACTTATTTTGTGCTAGCATTCCCAACTTCCGTGAACGGACAAGTTCATGGAGGTAGGCCTAGGCCCACTGGGGCTGTAGTGCCAAGGAAAAAAAAATTCCCAACTTCCATGATTATAATAGCTGGCACATTTTACATGGTTCTGGACAAATGAAGAGAACTTATCTGAAAACTCTCGAAGTTCGAGACTGAAAAATTAACTTCCAAATCGAGATCGAGATTTTTTTCTATCCGATCTCAAATTTTGAGATTCACGCATACCTATAGTATACTTCATCAGAAGTATATTTATATTTTCTTTTATTCTATCTATGAACAAATATATATATATATATTTGTGTGAGGGGCACGCGATAGCGTAGTTGGTTGAGGCACTATGTTACAGGCCGGAAAGTCGCGGGTTCGGGTCCCGATGAGATGGATTTTTTTTTAATTTACCTAATCCTTCCAGACGCAATATGGCCCTGCGGTCGGCTCAGCCTCTAACAGAAATGATTACCAGGAATCTTCTTTGGGTGTAAAGGGCTGCCGGCGCGTAAAGTTGACAACCTTACCGCCATCTGTGAGCCGATGGTCTAGTTAATGTAGGACTCTCAACGTCTCACACCCCTATGGGCCTCCACGGCCTGTTACAGGGATAGCTTTGCCTTTTATATATTTGTGTGGAGCTTAAACATTTTGATGAATGTCAGTATTTTAAGATATGTGTGTGAGTGAGTTTTAAAGCGCATAAGTATTGCTGGCTAGTTACCCCTAAAAGGAACTAAGATTACAGAACCCATGAGTGAATTTAGATCAAATGAGTAAACATTGTATTTTTATGTGAATATGAAGGTGACTTGCAGAGTAAAAAAAAGTGAACTACGAAAAAGAAGAATTGTCACTTTAATCACGAGACCACGTTCCTCGCGGGCAAACAAGCCCAATAATATAAATTCATGCCAGGTTGGCTGGGCCTGAACAGGGACTGGAATCAGGACACCCCTAATGGAGGCAATACATACAAGAATGTTGAATTGAGTCTCAGTATAAACAGAAATTTGACGAATAATGATTTATTTATTTATGGTTACTTAACGACACTTTGAATGGTTCAAGTTCTCTAGCGACGCATGCTATGATCAATATTACGGCTTTCTTGGACACGTCGTTTTGTAGTTTGGTATACAGGTACCAATGCTTAGGATGAATCTACTTCCTTAGTAATCTACCCTGAGGATGAAGGCAGCACGTTCCTCTAAAATGTTTAAATTCATCTCCATATAGACCTCAAATCTTACAAAATGATATGATTAGGGAGGGATGAATTACAAAGGATTTGGAAGGAAGCGATCTTTGCCGGGGTTTGGCTGGATTCACTTCAGACAGGAGAGCCGGTTTCCGGGCAAAGATTTCAATTCGGAGCCAGCCATGTATGAAACAGGAGTGCTATTTATTTAAGAACGTCAGATGACAAACGCTGATGATAATGCATTTGAACAGAAAAGCATAAACAAACTCCGTGGCCTGTAGTCCGCAAGCGAACAATACCGACCAAGCGACCGCCGCTTGTCGGCGCTCTTAGCGCCAGCTTTTGTGGATAGAGGGTGTCACGTGGCGCAACGGATCCCCACGGCCGCTAATCTCGGTTTTCTAGACCGGAGCCACTATTTCCCTGAAATAGCTCCTCAGTTATCCTCACGAGGCTGAGTGGACCCCGTTCCAGACCCACTACTTCTCAGAAAATATGGTGGCGCCGGGAATCGAACCCGGAACCTCTGGACGACCACTAGACGACAGAGGCGGTCATTATCGCTTTACTAATTTCATATGCAGGCTTTTAGGTTTTGGCAAGTACAGTTAAGATTCCGCTAGTAGAAACGGGACGTCTTGTAATGAGACTCTGACATTATTCATGCTCAAGGTTTCTAGCCTCTCAAAGTGTTCTCATTTCTCAAGTACTCTCGAGTCATGAAAGTGGGTCAAGCTTGTACTTGGCTTTGCGTCTCTCTACCTTCTTTAGCACAAAAATAGACTCGAAACACTGATTAAGTAAAAGGAACGGTAAACTATAGAATAGTGCATCGATTTGAGACTAGCCTGCATCTAAATACACTTTTGCACGTGTATTATTTATCTGATTATCTCTAGTCAATCAATATTAATAACGTTAGTGGATTCACCCCGACATATATAATGCAGTCGAAGGAATTCCTATGAGAAATTAAGTAGAAATCAGTATCTCTCATCTTGAAAAAAAAAATGAAAATAAGTTTACGACATTACCATGCTGTCTATATGTCTGTGTATCCCCCGCTATCAACTTTTGAATAGCTGAACCAATCTTTATAAAACTTGGTATGTATATCATAGCACCCGAGCTCACCTCAACAGCGTACTTCATAAATCCCTCCAATCAGTCTGTGTGTCTATACATGTGTAGCCCCCATTCGTTGCTAGGCAACGGCTCGGCAAAAAAGTCACTGCAGAAACGAATATACATGTAACAATAGAAGAATTGTTGGACATGTTTTCTGTGCGGTTTGTGTCGTATTAAAGAAAAGTAGGCTATTAGTTCTTCCCATAAGTTCTTCTTTGAACATTCTTGTGATATAATTTCTCTTTCTGTATTTCTGTTTATTATTATTTTGTATTACTTGCCGAACGCGCCAAGGAAACTACTGACTGTCTGATCATCACAGCCGGCAAAGTCTAGATTCCGCCCCTAGCAAGTAGAAATTCCGCTTTCAAACTTCAGAAACAGATCAATTTTCTCGAAACTTCGTCGCAAAGAAACACCATTTCCAGACCTTGACAAAAACCATTAGTGATACTGTAATTATGAAAACGGTTTTATTTACATTGTTGCACAACGCATTTCGATTACTGAAAATTAATGGTCATAAAATGAACGAAAGGTAAGCGTAAATAACTTTCCATTTAACATAGAGCCTCACCTCTTGAATAGCTTGTAAGATATGCCACCCTTAAATTTGGGTCGCCCCAGGCGGCCGCTTGACTGGCCTATGCCTGAGCCCCTACCCTGCTGGTATTCTTAATACATTTTGCACCTCGCTTTTTCTAATCGGTATTCAGTGCTCGATTTTATTATTATTATTATTATTATTATTATTATTATTATTACTAACCACATGGAGAGCCGGGATAGCGCCGTCTGTATAGCGACTGGCTACGGGCTGAACGGCCGAGGTGTCGGAGTTCGAGTCCCGTTAGGGGCAAGATTTTCTCCTCTCCACAGCATCCAGACCGGCTCTGGGGCCCACTCAGCGTCCTCTCCAATGTGTACTGGGGGCAATCTCTCCGGGGTTAAAGCGGCCGGGGCATAAAGCTGACCATTCACCACCAACTAGTGTCGAGGTCAAAAAAACTTGGATCTATACGTCCACTCCCCCATACGTCTTCATGGCATAGTGATTAATTAGTTAATTAGTTAGCAGGGACAACTTTACCTTTTACCTGTATTATTGACTGCATCATATAGATAGGCGATGATATCTGTTTCGACTTCATATAACCCTTTCCATCTGCAACATATATGTGCTACAGCATTTTTCAGGTTACGAATCTACCCATGTAACAACCCTGGGGGACCAGACATTCCTCTCTGACTGGCACCTACCTCTCCACAGGTTTACTTGACGACACTATCAGTAGCCCTGGCAATATAGCAGTGGATGGGAGGACGATCAGAAAATGATAAATTAAAAACCGTGTGGAAGGAAGCGGTCGTGTCCTAATTTTAACAAGAATCCCGACATTTGCCTGGTGGGATTGAAAATCACACAAACCTCAGTCAGAATAGTCAGTCTGTGGGTCAGACAAATGCTCCTTTTAAATGTTATTGGCAAATTTAATAACTTACAATACTTGAACTAACATTAGGCAAATCTGACTAAATAGCTCCATGGAGCCCAGTCCTTCCTCAAAAACTTCTAGTAGCTCAGCTACTCAAGAAATCCATCGCCTTTTGTGGAACACGGTTGCTCGTTACCGGTTTCACAAAAATTAGCCGCCGGTCCATATCCTGGGACAAATAAATCCAGTCCAGAAACTCCCACCATATTTCTCTGAGTAAAGTAAAAGTAAAAAGTAAAGCTATCACTGTAACAGGCCGTGAAGGCCCATAGGCTTGTGAGACGTTGAGGGTCCCACATTATCTAGACAATCGGCTCAAAGATGGCGGTAAGGTTGTTAGCCTTACGCGCCGGCCGCGCTTTACTCCCCAGGAAAATTATTTAATTAATTCCTGGTACTCATTTCTGTTAGAGGCTGAGTCAACCCCAAGGCCATAGTGCGGCTGAAAGGATTAGGTCAATTGAAAAAATCCAATGACCACATCGGGATTTGAACCCACGACCTTCGGGCTTGTAGCATAGTACATATTTCTTGAGATCCACTTTAATGTCATCCTCCATATACTGGTCTTTTTTTTTTCCTTGGCACTACAGCCCCAGTGGGCCTAGGCCTACCTCCATGAACGCCGTTCACTTCGGTTTTTCTAGATCTTACACATACGGTAGGACTCCTTGGGCGAGTGATCAGCTCGTCGCAAGGCCTCTACCTGTAGACAAACACAGAAAAACGCACAGAAACATCCATGTCCTGAGTGGGATTCGAACCCACGATCCCGTCTTCCGAGCGAGCGAAGACAGTGCATGCCTTAGACCGCTCGGCTACCGTGACCGGCCCATATACTGGTCTACGTGCCATATAACATTACAGTAGCTTACAAAAGGAAAGGCATGAAGTGAATTAGTAAATAAAATAGGAGTAGGAGGATCTCTGCAATACACAGTTCGAAACAGCTGCTTCAGATGTCAGAACTGGCTAAACGGCGCGAAATTTGAGGTTCTTATTTTAATAACGGATGAAAACAGTGTCAGAGATTTTATTGAGTTACAAATAGAATGGAAACATATGCACAAGAAGACCAAAGGCAAGATGGAAAGATGAACTACATCGAAGACGAAAGTGTCCGGAAGTTCTGACTTGAAGAAGAGAAATGTCAGTTGCTTACTTTTGGAGATTGAATCTACGTGCACGTACGCGATGTGGTAAAGTAACAGGTAAAGCTGGCCTTGTGCTTAATTACTTAATTAATCACGCCATGAAGACGTATGGGGAAGTGAACATATAGTTTCACTCATCCGGAACCTTCGTGCTGGATGCAGGTGAGTGGTCACCTTCACGCTTCGACCGCTTTACCCCCGGAGAAAGAGGCCCCCTTATTCTTTACATAGGAGGAAACAGACATGCATGACCTGTTTCATACACTTTCATTTCTTGAACCTTATAAAAAAAAAGGCAAAAACTCAGTTTAACTTGAAGAGAACTATCTTCTAAGATGTAAAGCCGTTTAGTCTGGTAAGAAATATACCCAAGTTTCGGAGGAATGTGCTGCTTCCATCGTCAGAGTCAAATAATAAGCAAAACAAGAAACAGCATGCTCTGCTTACCGCGTGCTTCTTCCTGATTTTTTGCTTGGCTTACTCTTTGACGCTAAAGATAGAATTAGCATGTTCGAAACGTCGGTAGATTTCTAGCACACTACACGCCATTACGTCCTAATAGTAACCGATGTGAGTATCTAAAACCCGATATGAATCTAATCTGATTTGAATATTAACTCGTGTCTGCGATGTCCTTATCAACAAGTTGGACACGGTTTACCGTGACGAAGAAAAGACTCACGCCAAGGTGCGATGTCTCCTTTAGTATTTATATTAAGATCGTGTGTACACCTATTTTAAGAACGAATGTAGTAGACCTGAACTCATTACGTGAGCAGATGTAATAGTTGCGAGTCTTCTACTGGACGCTACCTGTATCATACTGTACTGACAGATCACGTGGAAGCTCATCGACATGCTTGAGGTAGATATTATTTCATATTTCTTGTTTTATATATACGTGAAATTAGAAATATATTATAATTGTAAATACAATTATTATTGCAAATGAATGCGACACATTCATTAGTGATTGGTTCCTAAAATATCACCATCATCAGGCAGTTCACCCATTCAAGCCTCATTCGTCCAGTCGTATCTTCAAAGACCTTCCACGGTCCCTTGATTCATGTGGTCTGTAATTTTTTAAAAGTTTTGGAAATATGTTTCTTTACATTCTAATATCAACACGAAAGAAGCAAGAACTTGTGTGATCGCAGCTTTAAATTATGTATGGTAACAGATCTTTGAAAAACATATGCAAAATTTATTAACAACTCTTCATTAAGACCGTCACAACACAACAATACAACAATACTGTATTGTTGTGTTGTGACGGTCTTAATGAAGAGTTGTATATAATAACACAACAGGGTGCATGAAATGACAATTTTATTAAGATAAGTTTTCTTTTTATAAAACAGAAGGCAAGAAAATGACGGTTGGATGAAATTTATGTCTATTTACCTTTTGATTTGATAGTGATAATTAACGAATATATTGGAGTTAGCCATATAAAATTTTATACGTAGACAGATCACTCATTCGCCCACATACAACATATTGTTCCTAAGTGAATAATTTAAAAATTTGGCGATTGTGCGAATTTGTGAATTTTAAGTTCCTCCCATGAAAAAAGAAATAAATGATACCTACTACTACTACTACTACTACTACTACTAACGATAATGGTTATAATAATCTGTAAAAATATTTAAAAGTTCAAGAAGTAAAAGCTTTGGGTTCTACCGAGATTCAATGTAACCATTTGTGTATGAGGCAATTATGTTAGTGCTGAGTTAACGCGTTTTATTTTAATGGATTTACCCACAAATTATATTAACAATAAAAGTATAAAGAATGCATATAGAAACTCTGTATTGCGGTACAGGTTACATATTTCCGTCCTTGTTTATATGAAGAACGAGTCAAAGTGACACTGCGGCAGCTTTTCTCCGAGTACTTCAGTTACCCCTCTCAATTATCATTCCACCTATTTCTCCGCATTCATTAATAATACTATCATCGATTGAATAAACTCTCGATATTAACAGAGTCGTTAAATAAGAAACTTAAACTAAAATTTAAGAGCGGGTGTCGTAGTCCGGAACTCATGCTACAACAAGTAAACATGGAATATAAAATTCGAGGTCTCCGCTGCCTTGAAGATAGAGATTATACTATTTAAGATTATGGTGCTGTGGAGTTCTGTAGAAAGGTACGAAGACTCGAGAGGAGCGTTTTGCTTCCATCTTTGGGATAAAAGTGGAAACATTTGAAACGTCTGTGTCGTTTGGACTGTTTTGGAGAGAGGTGTTGATTCTGCAATTCATAGTTCTGTGGCAAATTAAAAAAAAATACGTAGACGCATTTGTTTATGTCATTAGCATAACTTTTACATTTGGCTGTTGGAAAACGTCAGAATTTTCAACATGTTTTCAGTTATGTATATTTTTCTTCTTAGTGCAGAACGGCATATCATTTCGTTTGAAGTTACCGTTGCGAGAAATAAGTTTGCACGTCACAGAGGACATTAAGTGATCACAAGATAAATCGGAAATAACCCAAGCGTTCAGCTGTGAATTTTAAAAAGTACAAATTGGTCTCCGTTTCGGGTCAGTGAAGTTCGAAGTTCAACAGGATTATTTGCTTATACTTCTCTTTCTACATGGTGGAAAGGTGTATTCAGAGAGTGAAATATAAGTAATTTAGCAGCTTTATTTAAACACATCCATGCACAATTAATTTATCTCATGAACCCCTCCGTCGGCGCTTGAATAATGTATATGTTTTTTTTTCTTCTTATTCACTGGCTCTACAGCCCCCTTGGGCCCTGCCCTCTGATTTTTCAGTTTCATGATCATTTTACAGACAGTAGGACTCCTTGGACGAGAGATCAGCTCGTCGCAAGGCCTCTACCTGAACACTGGGCAACACAAACACAGAATAAACATGTACACATACCAAACACCCATGCCTTGTGTGAGATTCGAACCTACAATCCCGGCTTCCGAGCGAGAGAAAACAGTACATGCCTTAGACGGCTCGGCTACCGTGACCGGCATGAGTTGATTTAGAAAAACGTAATTATAATACCGAAGTTCCACTCACGAAAAAGAGGCGCGGAGAGAGCTCAGAACATTGGCTACGCTGCGGGACAGACCTCTGTCTTCTCTATAGCGTCCAGACCGGCTCTGGGGTCCCCTAAGGGTACTCTTTCTGCAGGGATAAAGAGGCCAGGGCCTGAACCTAGCCACTCACTACCATCTAGTTCCGAGTTTAAGAATTCAGTTAGCTTATCCGTAATATTTTAGACTCTTATTGAGAATGTGTTCCCTTGGAATTTCAGCCGGAACATCGGCTATCCTGACTGAAGGTTTTGCGTGATTTTCTTCAGTCCTTTCTGGCAAATTCCAGGATAGTACCCGAATTAGTCCACGATGGCTTCCTTCCAGATCTTTCCAAATTCATCCTTTATCAAGCATCCTACCGCTCTACAGTACATAGTCTAGCTATTTACAGCGTCATAAAATAAACCCACATAAGAAAAGAATGCGCGGAGTTATACCTCCCTTTTTAATATGTCTTTATGTCGTTGTACAGGCAAAACTATCCCGGTAACAGGCCATGGAAGCCCATAGGGATGTGAGACGTCGAGGCTCCTACATTTTCTAGACAACCGACTCACAGATGGCGGCGTGGCTGTCAGTCTTACGCGCCGGTCACTCTTTCCCACCAGGAAAATTCCTGGTACTCATTTCCACTAGAGACTGAGTCGACCCCATGGAATTAAACCCGCGATCTTCCGGCTTGTAGCATAGTCTCTCAAGTCTTTCTAGGCGTAAAGGGCGGCCGGCGCACAAGGCTGGCAACCTCACCGCCTTTTGTGAGCCGATTGTCTATAAAATGTGGGAACCTCGACGTCTCACAACCCTATGGACCTCCACGGCCTATTACAGTGATTGCTATACCTTTCTTACCTTCTTTGCGCGGTGTTTAATTAAAAATATAATAAATTTAGCTTTGCCTAAGAAATGGTTCTTGATGATGTATGTGTTCGTCTGGATCGTGAAGGAACTGGTGGATGGTGTAAAAAGGTAGAATTTATGTCAGAACTCGTCTAAAGAAGTTACTGTTCCTAGGGAATACTTGTTTTGTTGACACGCCTGCTACAGGACTAAGAGACAGCTACATTTAATTTTAATAGGCTCTGTGCATGCAATTCTACAATAGAATGTCACGCTATGTAGATATTTGTCTGAACACATGTGTCTTTTATCATCAAAAGGAATTCTGAACAATTTTGCATGTTAGCATAAAACCCATTGAGATATAAATAGGAAATTTCGCAAAAACAAGAAGCAATATAAAAATACCAGGATTGAAAAAATTCTAATTAAAGAGTTGCATTTTTTGCTAAAATATTAAACTTGATAATATAACAGTTTCGAATAACACAATCCAAATAATATCAAAATAAAACACATGTATTTAAATAAAATCTGTGTGCTTGTTAAAAAAATACAAAAAGGGATTAAAGCGTATGGTAAAACCCAAATCATTATTTAAATTCTACAGCTTTCGCTTGCTTTAATTTTACATACACACTTCAAGTGCTAAACAACTCGGAAGCCGGAATAGCTCAATCGGCATAGCGATGGGCTACTGGCTGGACGGCCGGTGTTCAATTCTCAGCAGAGGCAAGAGCGTCCATACCGACGCTGAGGCCCACTCCACTTCTTATCGAAAGGGCAACTTGGGCTCTTCCCCCAGGAGTAAAGCGGCTGGGAGGGGTGAAGCTCACAACTCACGTCCATATAGTGCCGAGGTCATGAATGGTGGAGCTATACCTCCACTTCCCCACACTTCATGACGTGGTGTTTAATTAATTAAGCAAGAGGATAAACCTTATCCTTTTGTCTTAGGTACTAAATATTTGTAATAATCTTGAAAGCTACTAAATAATTGGCGACGTGGAATATTTTAAGTAATTTAACATTTCCAAGACCAGCAGCGGAATCTGAAATTTCATAAAGGTAAGAAATACTAATTGCAACTCGGTGGGGAGGGGGTCTCCTTAAGATTTCTTTGACAACATAACATTTCGTTCCTCTGGAAATTAGGATCATACTACTCTTTTTATGAAACCAGACAATTCGAGAGTGCGAGCTGGCTTATTAAGTAACACTTCTGACTCTAGTGAAGAGGTTCCTGGTTCGAATCTCGGCCGCGACACAAACTATCCTGATTTTTTCTTCTGTCCCTCCTCGTAAGTGCCGGGTTAGTACCTTAAATTAGACCACGACCGTTTCCTTCTACATCCCTGCCGATATCATTCAAACGTTCGACGCTATACAGACCAAGTTACCGCGATCGTCGTTAAATAAACTACAAGCCACTCTGCATAATTCAGACAGAATCTGATGTAAACTCCGTGGCCTGTAGTCTGCAAGCGAACTATACAGATCGGGCGACCGCCGCTTGTCGGCGAAGTTAGTACCAACTTTTGCAGATAGAGGATGTCACGTGGTCAGGGCAACGGATCCCCACGGCCGTTAATCTCGGTTTTCTAGACCGGAGGTGCCGTTTCCTTAAAATAGCTCCTCAATTACCTTCACGAGGCTGAGTGGACCCCGTTCCACTTTGACCACTAGACCACAGAGGCGGCCATCTGATGTATGTTCAGGTAATATGTGACTCTGGTTTAGTAAACTGCTGCTGGTGCTCGCCAGCACAGCACTCATGACAACATTTTGCTGTCTCACGACTCTGGGGGTCGTCCAACATTGGTAGAGATATGTGACACGAATAGCATCAGCAGTAATTTGTGGATCCAGAAATTCAACGTACAGATAAAGTTATCCCTGTACTTAATTAAGTACATCATATTTAAACACGTTCCACGAAGTATTATGGGGGAGTGGAAGTATATTTCAGAGCGTTCTTAACCTCGTACATGTATGAAAGTTACTGTCTATTTTTAGACATGGTCGTTCTCAACAGAATGAGCAGTGAATCTGGTTGAGTACACTGATCCAGATAATGCAGTTTAGGGGTTATAACATGGTCATATTTAGAGTGCTTCACTCTCTCGCCGTCCCACAACGCAGCTGCAACCAATGTCTTGCTGCTCCTTGCCATGCTTCTCTCGAACAACCCAGGGGTAAAACAGAAAAATCACGGAGTGCAGCAATGAATGAGCGAATTGTGTAATAAACAAAGAACGCAATAACGAATGAAATAAGTTGTCATATAGGTAAATATGACGGAAAGGAAGAGCAGTATTCTCAGAACATGTGAAATTAATTTCCTATGAATCACAAGGCTGTGTGTGTGAGGGAGTAATACCAATTCCCTCACGTGCTCTGCTCGAAAGGGCAGCTAGGCTTCCTATATGAGCGGACCTTCCTCGTCGATCTATCGATTCACACTGCCAAATTAACCCTCATTGTTGCGCTGGATTCTCGCTCGCTCGCTCTTTGCACAGTAAGGTCACCCACTGCGATCGGGTTACAACTATGGGCCTGGGAAACTTTATGAAATACCCGTACATAGAAACCGAGCGGTTTAGCTCTAGAATCGTGTTTGGAATATGCTCGGTTCGAACAGCCTATCATGAGTCAGGGTTTACGCAGCTTTCCTCAGTCCCGCCGGTTATCCTGGATAGCTCAGTCAATTTAGTGCAGGGCTAAGGGCTGAACGGGCGGGGTTCGATTACCGGTAGAAGCAAGATATTTTTCTCTGTTCCACAGCGTCCAGGGCGGCTCTGGGGCGCACTCAGCCCTCTAACGAATGGGTACTGGGGGCTCTTTTACAGTTGGGGGGGGGGGAAAGCGACCGGAGCGTGAAGCTGACCACTCACTTCCATCTAATGTTGAGGTCAAGAATGGTGGAGCTATACATCCACTTTCCCATATGTTTTCATGGCGTAATGCTGAATTAATTAAGTGCAAGAACGACTTCACTTTTTTACCTTTACCAGCCCACGCCTGACAGAAAAGACATGGAGTCTTCATTAGAAAAATCAACCATTAATGATGCACAGAAAATAATAGCTACTTTTCTGATAATCATACCAAAACGAAAGATATGCTCTGAAGATAAAAATCGAAACATTTAAGGTTAAAGCTAGTAGTACATGTAGTAACCACAGTGTTTTAAAGTTTAATTAATAAGATTCAAATTCAAATTCAAGAGACTTTCTGTTCAGTGAAGTTTACACCCATTAACTCCTCTCAATATGTTCCCGTATGCAGCTCTGTAAGCAAAGATTTGGTTTTCTTTGTTTTAGATGGTGCGGGGCAATTATATAAAGAGTGCCCCCATTCGCCGTCTGCGCCATCCCCTTGAGGAAAGCCCACTTTGGAGCATTGTGGGAGGTGCCTTAGCTGGGATCCTGGCTCTTGTGGTAGGCCTTCCAGTACTTTTTGTGGTCAGTATCTTAATACCATTCTGCCTGCTTGGTCGATGGCTATTGCTCTTCATCTTCTGGAACCGACAAACATCTGCAGACACACAAGGTACCCCATATTCTTATATATATGTATATAAACACACAGGGTAAAAATAAGAGGCCCTCTGGATTTGAATGAAACTCGTGCAAGTTGTGCTGAACATACTTCATTATGTGTACAAAAATATTTATTATTTGTGGTCGATTTATTATACAGAAAATTAGTTTTCATTTTGAATGTTAAGAATAGTAATTTTTACATTCATATTACAGTTTTCTGAAAGCACTGAATGACGCCACAGTTTAATTTGTTAAATTTACATAATTACCACAAAATTCTCTAGACTTAACTTTGTCAGATTACCATGTTTGGAACAAATTTGAAGTTACTGTACGAAAAACATAAAGAACTTTCAAGTAGATTCTAGTTTCTATTTTCTGTAATACTGGATGATGAACAAAGTCCAAAAACCCAGTAATTCCAAATAACGTTCAGTCCAAAAAGTTGCTACAACAATTAAACAAAAATTTATGGCCACTCGTTTCAAAACACAATATCCACTCATCCACTGACAAATGAAAAGGAGGGGTTAATGCCATAATCCAAGCTGACGTTGTTTTGATGAAAGAAAATATGACTCACTTATAAATAAAATGTTCATTTTTAACATTGAAAATGGAAAATATTTCTTTGTGTAATCAACTAACTGGCATAAATTTATTGCACTTATACAATACTTAGGTATGTTATATACAACTTGCACGAATTACATTCAAATCTGTAATGCTGCATAGTTTTACCAGTAGAAAATATATTTTTACACTATTCCCCATATTCCTTATGATACAGATTTTTCGGTATATAAGGGTTGTTGGTATTTTGAAATACTCAAATACAAGCAAATTATTTAATAAATCAGCCTGCAAGTTTGCAATGAAAGAAAGAATCAATAAACATATAATTGCATAACCCTTGACATTCTTGGTTGCCATGATAAAGTTATTTCTGTGCTTAATCAATTGAGCACCATACTATGAGACATATGGAAGAGAGGAGCTATAGCTCCATCAACTGTCTCTGTCTTCTCAAAGCTCGTCCTTCTCTGAGTTTCTTCCCATGGCTCTTCCTCCTTCTGCATGACATCTTTCCTAACCTGTTTTCCCGCCTTGATCTTGATCTTCTTCTTGAGCGTTTTCCTTTTATATTCATGGTCAAAACCTTTTTTGGGGGATATTACCTTCATTCAGGCTTAAAAAGTCCCCATATCATCTTATTCTCTTTTTTACATATTAGTTTATCTGACAGTAAATTTATTTTCAAATTCTTTCCTTCTCTTTCTTGGCCTCTCCTTCTGTACTTCTTAAAACTTATCCCAGCTGCTATTAGTCTACTAATACTGCCTTCATCCATATCCGTGTTTCTGTTCATATTTGTACTTACTTTGTACTTTATATTTATATATCTGCCTGACATTATGGACTCTTCTTATATACATGTACAGACAGTTAAGACTCATGCTCCTGCAGCACTTTACCCATGCACAAATCTAATATTGTGTCCCTGATATATTCTTTGTAAAATTTAAACTACAGTAACAACTCCAGAAGTACTGAGGATATGAAGTAATCGGGATTCTAATTACAATTACAAAAGACAAGTCCATCCAATGTGACTATTTCAGTTTTCTCACTTGATGATTCACTAGCCTCACATGTTTCGATCCATTTGGATCATCTTCAGAGGCACCAAACACTTTTTAGAAACCACTATCACAACAGTTGTCATATCAAATACACATGTAATGTCCAAGTACACAATGTTCCATCTATCACTCACATTAAAGTTACTTATTAAAGTTTTAAAAACTTTGTTAAAAATTAAAATATATAAACCATATGGTTCGTGTCAATAACCCCTGTCATCTCTCTTCAAGGTGGCTGATGTTGTGCCTCCTATGTAACTTGATTAAGGAGATTCTGTGCCTCCTATGTAACTTCATTAGGGAGATTCTTAATATTGTCCATTATGATTTCTTGGCCCGCTGTGCCAAAATGAAACAAATCAAATTAATCGGGATTCTGTTTGGTGTCTGCAGGTGAGGGACCGGAATCTGTAAGAGGAAATGATGGTCGCTGGCTTGGCTCAGCTTGGAGATATTCTGTCATACATGCAGTGCTAATATTTGAAGCAGGTGCAGGCTTAGATGTAACTCATCTCCGGAAAATTCTTCTAACAAGGGTGGTCCCTCTCTATCCTCGACTTACACGACGACCAGTCCCACTACCTCTGTCTGCAGGTACAGATTCTTTGATTGAACATATAAACTGAATAATTCTTATTCAGTTATTAAATATTCTAGCATTGATATTATGTAGTTATATGGAGTAACTGAAAATAATGTATTTTGGTGTATAACAAAATGGTATAAAAATTATAGCAAATGTTGTAATGTCACTGGGATTTTAAAATATGTGCTTTAAGCTTATCAAAACCATATTTGAAAATTTTGAATTACTTATATACATATTTGAAAATTTAATTAATTTTACTTCATATTTGAGAAATATTATGTTAGTGCATGAAGAAGAAATTGTTAATTTAATTTTTAAGCATTTATGTATTCAAGATTACATCAATTTTCATTAATTTTATTGTATTTATATGTGTATGCTTTGTTTTCATGAATACTTCTGAAAATATTCTTACATTAAATGAAAGGAAATATTTGCATTCATAAAATTTATACCTGTTCATATAAGCAGAGTGTTCTTAGACACTTACAAAACTAACTGTGAATGTTGATTTTGTTTGTATGAAATTTTCCACAGTCTCTGACAAAACTATCACATCTTGTATCACATAATGTAGTTCACTGAATTATAAACCAAATACTTCTGTAAACAAAACTTAAGAAATCAGCAATTTTCCGTCAATCGATGAGTGCAATCAACATGCACAGGGGCAGGTCACTGCTGGTTGCATGACTCCAAGTTCTGCATTGATCGCCATGTGTTTGCGGGCCCATCTAAGCTGACTACAGAGAAGCAACTCCAGGATTATGTAGGACACCTTCTAGAAGAGGGGCTCTCTAATGACAAACCTCCATGGGAAATGCATGTTCTGCAGAGCGTCGGTCGTCATCAGGACACAGTCGCAGTGCTCCGTGTACACCAAAGTGTAGCAGATGGCATGGCTCTTGTTCGCATCCTCTGTCACTCTCTTACTGACTGTCAGGTGCTACATGTCCCACAGGTAAGACTTGCAATCATGCTATAATATCCAATTTCTGTTACTTCAAACAATGCTGTCATTTATGTTCAGTATTTTCCAGTGTCTGCGCTATTTATATATACATAGAAGTCAGGATAGTTCAGTCTTCTGGGATGTAACAAAATTCAGTTCAGTAGATAGCTATCAATGTTTTACAGGAACATGCTGCCTCCTTCTTAATGGTAAAAGAGCACAGGTACATGGCTTGCTCTTCTACTCTGAAAATGGAGATAGCAGATTCCTCCAAAATGTCTATAGCCATCTGTCAAATTATATGGCGCCACATCACAGAAGACTGTACCCATAATTCTTGGAATGTAAATGTACAATTCCAGATCTCACAATGTTCAAGGATAATCCCTCGACACAGAGCTAGTTCCATGCTGCTACATTTTAACTATCTGAAGGATGAGTTTTCTCCAAATATTATTTAGAAATTTAGTTCCTACACCACAAGAAACATGCTGTGCCTTCATGGTAAAAACTAACTGATTAATGCAGTTTAGGGACTTAATCACTGTTTATTCTGAGCATCTTAAGATATATAGATATACTCTTGTGCACAAAATGCAGTATTTATTAATGTTAAAGGGGGTAGTACACATAGTAGCAACCCCCATGCTTTAAAGGGTTAATATATGAACAAACTGCTTCATTACAGAGGCCACATTTTGGTGCACTGACATTCACACTCAACATAATACGAGCCTGTCTTGTTGGGCCACTTACTCTTCTCTTCTGGCTTCTACTTACCACTGAAGACTGCAATGTGCTGACCCAACACAAGGGATGGACTGGCCAGGTCTCTGTCACTTGGTCAGCAGCCATAACACTCCCAAAAGTGAACCGCATCAAGCAGGTCACAAGATCCACAGTAAACTGCGTGTTGCTGTCAGCTCTAGCAGGTGCTGCCAGGAGGCTACTGCAGGGCTGTGGAGTCAGACAGCCCCCAGATATGAAGGTGATAACATTATTATACAGGTACTTTAATGATCTCCTGCAATATGATGCTGAATAGTCATATAGATAGGTACAAACATTACAGAACTAGCCTGAAGATTGAGGAGGCAGGTTACTCCAAAATGTTTATGGTTATCTATCACACTACGAATACTATCAACAAATTTATTTTCATACTTTTTATTCTATGAATTCAGATTGTGCTGCCTGTTGATCTACGAGCTGATGTCACGTCACCTCATCTGAGCTCTCGCTTAGGGAGTAAGTTGGCACCTGTGGTGGTGGGTTTACCAGTTGGAGTTGAAGGGGCAGTTCCTCGACTGTGGGCCATGAGAAGAAATCTTGATTCTCTCCGAACATCTGCAGATCCAGTTGTAGTGTATGTAGCTACAGCCGCCCTGATGGCTTCTGTTCCGGGCAGAGCTGCTAGAAAGTTACTCTCATCTCTCACTGGTAAAGCCACTTTACAGGTAAACTTCTGATGGGAATTCATTACATGAACCAAGTTTTCATAGAAAAATGTATTATGTGAAATTTTCTTGCACTAACATAAACTTATGAATATTACGCTATTTAGTACATGAATATTTTAAAGTCTCATCATGGCTTTTTCAACCATTTTCCTTATTTTATGAAACACCACACTAAAGGTGTTCGTTCCATATCAGTATTTTATTCTTAGTCTATTTAATGACACTTTTGTTTGCTAAGATACATTTTACCTACATGACTGTAGGCGATGATGAAGTGACTAATACTAAATAATGAAATGGAAAGGATATGGAAGGAAGTGAATTTTGCAGAATTTAAGGTACTATCCCAACATGTACCTGAAGACTATCATGAATTACAAAAGAATATCAGGACACTGAGGAGAAGATAAAAGATCCCATTCCTCTGCCAGGAATCAAAACTCCATTCCTCAGTCATCCAGTCTATGGTCTAGTTATTATATCAACTGCACTATCCCAGTAGTTCTAATAGAATATTAAGAGCTTCAAAGTATCAACCTAAAGGAACAAAACTATTTGGAAGACTTCTAAAGAGATCAAATTGTTGAGTCTAATAATCACAGTACAACAGTTAGGCCTTTTATTGATGATTATGATGATACATATTGTGGCACAGAAGGCAAAAGACAAAAGTTTAGTTGACAGCAGTGATTGCTCTGATGTAGCTCTGCACTCATATGACTGAATCAAAATAATATGTTTTACAGTTCAGTTCCTTACCAGGACCCACATCCACATTGCTGGTTGGTGGACACCCACTTAAGGGAGTGTATCCACTGCTGCCGGCACAGAATGGTTTAGGTCTCGCAGTGTCTGTCTTCACATATGCTGACCAGGTTTATGTGGCCATCATATCAGATAGTACCTTGGGTCCAGCTGCCAACACACTGCTCCATCACCTTCATTGTCAAGTAAGTGAGCCTTTGCTGTTTAATACATACAGTGGAATCTCACTTAATGAGCACCTCTCATAACGAGCAAAACTGTAAAAAAATGACTGGCTTAACAAGCGATGTTTCGCATAATGAGTGATGAGAGGGGAAGTCCCAGATTGTGCACTTGCTACATCAATCTGTGTTTAGCACTCGTTTTGCTAGCATCTTAGTGTCCTTTGTGATCACACGTTTCCAAACTTGTGTTCAGACATATTATTTGTGATTTTTTTTGTGCAAAGTTTAATAACCCTTGAAAAAATGTCCCCGAAGAAAAAGCCGCAAAAAGACAGCCATAAGAGAATAAAAATAACCGTAGAAATGAAATGTAAAATCATTGAAAAGCAAGAACGAGGTGTGAGTGTGGCTGATCTAGCATGCACATACAATCGGTCTACATCAACGATTTGGAGTTTCATTGTGTTTCACAGCAAGAAGTTGTGGAGGAGAGTTTGTCAGAGGAGGAGGAGGAGGAGGTAACAGCAAAGCAACAATCTTCTGGTGNTTTTCTGCAAATCGAATTCGCATTCCAGGTTGGTTCATTCCGCATAGAAGAAAAGACGAAGATGATTCACGCTCCTTAACAATGTATATATAATTTTCTTTGAATAAATGTTATACATAAAATTTTTTGAGTATTTTTTTCGGCATGAGATGCATTATCGTATTTTGCATTAATTTATATGGGAAAAATTGTTTCGCTTAACGAGTGTTTTGTATTACAAGTAAGATTCTGGAACAAATTATGCTTGTTAAGCGAGGTTCCACTGTATATATAAAACAAGCAAATGTCATCTAGTGATTGAGGTTAGCTCTTACTTATGGACCCAACAGAGTAGGTGTCTCCCACTCCATCATCTGAAGATCCAGTTTTCAAAATATTGCATTCTTTCTATATGTAATAATACAAATGCCGTCGTGAATGCAACAATTTATTTGGTTGTAGTTCTTTGTCTTTTCTTCCTCTACACTACATGTTTCGGCTGCAACCGCCCACCATCAGGTGTATTTTTCACTATGTAGCTGTCACACTGCACACAATCTAAAATCTAAAACACCAGCCTGTCAGTTTTGTTTAAAATCTCTCCTACATATGCTCGTCAATTTGATTTTAGAATTCTAATTTAAAATTTAAAATTTTATAACTTTTAAAATTCAAAATATAAAGTTTTAAATCACAGGGATGCCTGCTGTGTCCACATGTGCTGCAGCAGCTATTTCTCTTTTTCAGCACCGTTCACATATTATTCTGTGCAGGCTCCCTGTGTGTGTATCGCTGCTCATCTTTAATACACTACCAATTTAAAACTTTAAATTTTGAATTTTGCTTGCAGTTAGAAATTCACAAATTATATTTACCTACATTCCATCCCAGAAACTTTACTATGATAGCTGTACTAAGACTGAGCAGTAATCCCTATCCTTCCTCCAACCATTTCTGTTGCTGAATGTCTGAACTCATACTTGATCTCACACAGATCTTCAAGTTCCAGACTGCACATGTCATAAATATCTGTCACGTTTGTTCTATCCTCTTTTTCAAATTCATTTACTCCCCTTTGGAGCACTTACCTTAAAAATTCAACAATACATAAAAACCTCAAACGTTACAAAATTTTCTTGTTGTTACAGATTGAACTGCTGTGGCAACTACTTCTCCATAGACGTGTGCCAGGAGAATCTAGATCCCATGTTCTTCTCCGGCGAACTGATGTCACGGGCTCACCTGTGAGAGAGGTAGCTTCATATCCAAATGTGAATCACTTTAAACCATTTACTTTTATTATAAAACTAAAACAGCTGTTTTGAAATTATGCATATCCCTCTCATTAAAAGGACAGACAGCAAACAGACGAAATTAATTATAAGGTTTCCCATCACCAGCTAAACCCATGGATACAAAATATGGGATCTGTGAGAAAGGAAACAAGAAAAGAATGGAGGTTAAACAAATGACGTTTCTTAGACCACTAAGAAGCTTTTCATCAGGGGACCATAACACAAATGATATAAGAAGTTACTTTGGGGAAATCAGTATGATGGAAGGCAAGAGTTAGGCAAAAATGGAAAGGTAGTTTACTAAGAATCAGTGAGCAGAAATAAATGGGCCACAACCTCTTCCATCCACACGGTTCTCACTTCTTCACTCCACCATTCGATGTTTCATTGTCTGAACAAATGGAGATTAGGGAGGAATGGAGGCTGATTGTTCAGCCCTGAGCTGTAGCACTGGGGGGAAGGAAAGAAGGAAGAAGTTTACTAAGAATGGCCAACACAAAACTTCCAAAGACTATTAGAAACCTGAAGGGAGGAGAAATGGAAGACCACAGCAGAGGTAATCAGACCAACTTTGAGCCTTGAAAAGGATCTTGTAGTCCCAGTCCTTGTTTGTACAGAATAAAATCATAATCATCCTTTCCAGAATTAGGCCTATAGAAACCTGTTATGGATATTACAAAACAAAATCATTCCACTGTTTCACAGGTCTTCTTCCAAAGGTTCATAGCTCATTCTGTTAAACTGTCATTTGTCAGGTTGATTCTTTAACTTTGCTCACATCCTCATTAAGCCATTTTGAATCTGTTCTTGCTTTCTTATAACATCCCTTCCTCTATTTTATTTTTTCAATTTCTCTCAGTATCTCCCTTCATCTGCCATGCCACATTGTTCTTAGTGTCCCAGTAGGTCATTTTGATTTATTTTCATATTTAAAGCTGCCCTTGGCTTTAATATTTTTCATTTGTATATCTTTTAAAATCTACATGTCAATGTACACTCACATTCTCTTGCTAGATCTAGATCCATCAAACCCTCACTTGTCTAACATTTTCAGGGCTCTAACCGTAGAGACACAGTTTACATGGTGTTTTCAGGGCATAGTCGCCTTTACAGATCACTCTGGCAATTATTTCCCTATTTCAAATGCTATTCATCTTTCACGTGTTCAGTGACGGACTGAGCAAGTTGGATCAAGGCCGCACCGTAGCTCAAGCGGTTAGTCGCGGGCTTCCCACCGCGATGGCCTGGGTTTGATCCCGGGGGTCTGGTCAAGTGGGATTTGTGGTGGATAAAGTGGAGCTGGGGCAGGTTTTCTCCGAGTACTTCGGTTTCCCCTGCCAATCTTCATTCCACCAATTGCTCCACAGTCACCCTCACAATAGGCCAGAAGTGGCCACAGTACAAGGGACTTAGTCCCTCTCCACTAGCATTAAAAAAAAAAACGTTGGATCGAGCATTAATGCTTCTGACTTGTATGCAGGAAGTGCCTATTTGGATTTCACCCGGGACACTGACTATTCTGACTGAGATTTCTGTGGTTCTCCTCAGCCCATCCAGGCAAATCCTGGGACAGTACCTTAAATAGGACTATGACTGCTTCCTTCCATATCCTTTCCAGTTCATTATTTTCTAGCATACAGTCATTTAATACTGAAAAATGAGGAGCTTCATAAGTTGCACTCTTCTCCGAGTATAATTAAAATGATCAAGCCAAGTGGGCAGGGCATGTAGCACAAATGAGGGAGAAGAGGAATGCATATGATATATTGGCAGGAAAGCCAGAAGGTAGGAGACCACTGGGAAGACCAAAATGTATGTGGGTGGACAATATTAAAATGGATTACAGAGATATAGAATGGGATGGTTTTGATTGGATTGATCTGGCTCAGGATTTGGACCACTGTAGGGCTCTTGTGAACACAGTAATGAACCTTCAGGTTCCATAAAGTACTGGGAAGTTCTTAAGTGGCGGCAGAAGTGGCAGCTTCTCAAGAAGGGCTCAGGTCCACGAGAGATAGTCATTTAATTCTATATAATCTGAGTTACTGACATGTCATGAACTATAAATAAAACTCCACAATGAGGAGCTGGACTTTATCACGGTTCCATAATTTGTTCATTTGTTTCATTTCAGTTACGTCTTCGACTGACATGTGTCCAGGAAGAAGTTCAGCGTCTCGCGACATGCAAAAGCCCAAGCCAACAGCAAAACAGCCAGAGTTCAGATTCGTCAGGTTCAGAACAGCAGGATGTGGCACGCCTTCAGAATCTAAAAACCGAATTCTCAGAATTACTGTCTGAGTTGCACAGGCGGAACTCAGCTGCTGTTGGAGGCAACTCACCTCTCTTTGAAGTCAGTACAATGATAAATTTACGTAACATTTAGCATAATTCTTCGGTAACAACTTCACTACTTATGTACCACTATAAAGTGTATTCCAGTTTTAACTATATTGGATTTATCATTCCATACAAGTAATTTCTCTTTATCACATGCAGTTTTGGTGGCTAGGCACCTTTTGACAAAATGCACAGTTCAACAATACATACATAATACTGTCACGTATTTATTGACTAGACATGGGGTTTGGATTAATAATTGAATTTACTGGAGTCTTGTAACACATAACTACAAGCAATTATAGTGCTATAGTGCTATGGCGAATTTGCACACTCTACAATTCATTACATCATGACTAAGGCATCTCAGCTTGCAGTATGTTCACCAGTTGTTGCTTGGTAAAGGACAAACGCTGTAGATTCCTCAGATTCTGTGTTCACGGCCTTTTCAGCTGCTCGCTGTCTCATAGCTCCTCATGGCCGCAAGCTCTGGCCATTGACAGCTTAGCCATGTCTGGCCACCACTGGCTAACACTCACTTCCCATCTAACTGACTGAAAACTCCAATTACTTCTCCTTATATAACCCCAGCAGAGATCGCATATAAACACTGCCTACAATAATTCTTATACCGTTGCATTTGTGTATTCTTTGTCGTGAAAACACGTTTATTGGCCATTCCCTAGTGTCTCTTCTGGCTCCACAGTTCTGGCTTTGAGCAGACATGTCAGGATACAAACACCTTACTGAAGGTTTGTGACAAAGCTGTGTTATCAAACTGACATATTATCATCAGCATTATCATGAGTGCCAACTTAAGCCCAGAAGGTCTGTTCCAATTACAAAGGAGTCCTCTTACACTGTCCTCCCACCATCTTCTTCATCATCCATCATGTCTGTATCATATGGATTTATGGGTCACGGTGTGTTCAGATGCTCTGCTTGGATTTGTTCTTGAGATGCTGTTGCCATCCCTTTTACCAATTTTTAATCCTTCCACTTGCATTAAATACATGTAATTAGCTGTGAACAGTAGAGCTACTGGTTTCAATTTCATTTTGGCAATTTCAATGTTCACCTTTTTGATTCTATTCACTGCATAATTTTCACATTTACACAAAACCAATGGTGCAGACATTAGTTTATAAAACATAATTTGCGTAACTGAGATATATGTTGAACATTTTCCATCATCTCATTTTTAGTTAACAAACATGTTACATAAACTTGCTGTGCTTCCATCATCAGGGTATACTCTGACTAGAACTAGTGTTGTTCTCCAGGGATTAGGATTAGCCTGGTTTCATACTCTTACCTGATGACAGAAGAAGAGCCAAGTCCTGTAACACTGTGGTCTTTAATCATGAAGGAGAGAAAGGAAAATGCCCAATATGTGTCAATTTATTCACATTTATTTTCTGGTGTTGTTGTTGTTATTATTTTTTATGTTTTACTTTTTTCTTTTTCATTTTATGCACATAACTGTACTATTCCCTCTTAATTTTCATTTCATGCATCCTGCTGTATTACAATATATACAACTTATTTATTTGACCATCACAACACAACAATAAAAGAACTTCAAGGACAATGCCCAGATATAGTTCTGCTACATGTTTCGGCCACTAGTGGCCATCATCAGGCAAACACACTTCACCAAACGTACACCACTGAACTGCAGTATGCAAAATTTGATACAATGTCTTAAATCATTTAAGATAATTTGCAATAAGAATACAATAAGTAGGTTATTTAAAACCAATAAAAGTCATATATTTTGTTTTTTTATATATGGCTTTTATTGGTTTTAAATAACCTACTTATTGTATATCTGGGCATTGTCCTTGAAGTTCTTTTATTGTTGTGTTGTGACGGTCAAATAAATAAGTTGTATATTCCCTCTTACTTTGCAAGGGTAGTTTGCTGCATCTTGAGTGAACAAAGCTCATATTCAACAAAGAAGGAATTTACTTTCTGCCTCCTATAGGGTGAGGTGGCCCTGCATTAAAGCACTTGACCCTAATCGAAAATTTCTTGATGTCACCTGGATGAAAAATTCTGGTAAAGATATTTTTCTAATTTTATCATATCCTCCAAGAAAATAATAACAATAAAAAAACTTTAATAGACTTAAAGTGGACCAGTGATTGAGATTAGCTCTTTCTAAGTGACCCAACAGAGTAGGTGTCTCCTCCCTCACCTGAAGACAGAAACAGATCCCATTTCTGAAACGTTGTATTCTCTAGTTTTTAGAATAGCAGACAATGGGCAAAGTCCAAAAATTAAGTAATTCTGAGTGTTATACACCATCATCACAACCCTTTAGAACCTACACTGAACCCTTCTACCAAAGGATTCCACTTAAAAATATTGATTTCGGCATATTTCTGTTTTATTGAAGGATGAAGAGGTAGGGGGCGAGTTATGGCGTCCAAGACGTCGGGCCATGTCCTGCTCATCATCCCGTCATTCCAGTCGTTCATTGGTGGGACTTCTATCAGCTGCAAGACCTGCCAGTTTTATAGAATCATATTCTAACAGAAGTCCAACAAATCCTTCCAGTCCTCTTGTATACAGAGCAGCAAGGAGTGAACATATTCTCTCAGGCTCCACTAGGCCTGCCAGCTACATAGATTCACATTCAACTTCAACTGGTCAAGTTAGCCCTCTTTATTGCACAGCTGATGCTAGTGAATGTATGCTGCCTGGTGCTACTGGACCCATCACCCCTGAGGAATTCTGTTGCAATAAAAACAATCCAGTGAGCCCTATGAAATACCTGCCATCAACTCTGAACCATCTGCTTCAACATTCCACTTTCTGTAGTACAAATATTACAGTCATTTCAGAACATCCATCAGAAGTCAGAAATTGCGAGAACATACTAGCATTATCTGTCAATACATCTGAGTCTGGCATTAAATTGAACTCTTTAAGTACTGACAATACAAGGAACATGCTTCAAAACAAATATCTGAAGAATGACAGAAGAACTGTGAACTGCGGAACAGGTGCTGAAACTGAAGATGTGACTACCAGTGGAATAGCTGAAACAGACTTACATGTGTCTTCACAAATTTCTCTGCCACAGATCAGTTCAAATAGCACAACTGTTATCGATACAACTGAGAATCCCACAACTTCTCATAATGCTATTCAGATGTCCACTGTCGATTCTTCAGTAGAGCCTTATATTTTAAATGATTATAAGTCACATTTAAGAGATCCTCTGAGGGATCAGGATAAATCAAGCCACAAGAAGTCAACCTTTGTTACCTACTCACAGTACTCTCCATTAATATCAAGTGAATATGTTGCAGAACATTTAAAAGATTCCACAAACCCCCTACAGCCAAATGATGCACATTCCACATTAACTAAAAATGGTGAAAACAGCAAAGATAATACAGTTATAGAAATACAGGAACAAATATCCTGTTCTGAAAACATTTCTGCTCAACATGTATTTTGTAAGGAATTCAGTGTCACAGCAGTCAAAAGCCCAGAATACTCTAGATCAGCTACCTTGAAGGGACCAGTACAAACTAAGGATGAGAACAGTTCAGTCAGTAATCTTGCACATTCAACTACTTTGACATGCGGTGTACCAGATACAGATTCAGAATATTTGCCTCAACATATAACCATCACAACAGGAAACATCCAAAATCAAGAATCTTACTCATTTGATACCAACTTAGATGAAGCTGTGATTGATTCTAATGCAAGCACAACTAGAAATCAGACATAGAAATAACTACACACCTGCATAAAACAAGTATGCTTCATTGCCAGAGTGATGTTGAAAGTAACTGTTAGCAAGAAGGAAGACATCCCATTCTGATAAAACAACAAATCAACATCAAATGCCATTCTTGGTTCTCAAAACACAGGACATCCAGATAGTACGTAGCAACATGCAAGACTGTGTGCACACATTAAGATTAAGCATATCTTGTAGAGAAAACTGTGAGACTCACCAGAATGTTGTTACTACAGATCATTGTAAGACTGATGAAGATCCTGGTACTGGGTCCTTCTGAGTTGCTTCTGCTTTATCAATGCAGACTGATACCACTGAAAACATGAGTGTTCTGGAACTGAAATACAGTCCATCCACAGTCGGTATTTCAACAGCAACTGCAAAGCTGCCAGTTGCTTACCAGATAATGGAATCACATCATGCAAGTTCAGTACCTACCTGCAATTTCATAAGCATTACTTCCATACCATCAGGAAATTCTGTACATTCTTCCAGTAATTTCTTTCAAGCATAGCTGGAAGTCCAGTACATTCAGAGTACACCAATAACAAAGAGTAAGAGTACACACAGTTGACCCTAAAGAGGGAAACAGCATGTATCTCCAAAATTATGGCAATATGGCCTATACTCACATGGTGTAAAAACCCAAGAGCTGACTCAAAAACACAACAAGATCAGTAAATTATCAGAAGAAAAGAAGAATGGAAATCAGATATACAAATACAAAATTTTTATATACTTGAATTGCAGGCTTCTAGGTTATAATATTGTGTAGTTTGGTGCATGGTTACCAACGTTCTGACAAGTCATTTGGTCCATGTCTAATACTCAAAACAACAAAACGCCTTCTGCAAGGACAATCGGACTTGTATCAAATTAATATGCTCAGTTATAAGATTACTGAAAAACTTTAGGAACACCAAATCTTAATACTCTAATCTGTGATTAGCTAATTTTTAAACTTCTATTTAAATGAATGTATGTATACACATAATACTTAAATATACACATAATTCTTTTGTGTCTATATTTGCCCATTGGTATGTACATCTGAGTTTTACTAATCATAAAACAGTTCTGTCAAGTGTTTAATTAATCTGAGTATGAATTTACTTTATATGGCTGATAACAGTCTTAGCATATACATTTGAATTCTAAATGATTTTTCTGTTCAACATTATGTGCACATTTAATGGAGTAATTACAATAAACAAAGAGAGGTTTTTCTTTGAATTCAACAGTCTTCTAATTATTAACCCTTTTAAACCTGAAATTTATCTAAATTACATTCATACCTTCAGTTCCTACCTCACAGAAGACACAATACATTTCCATTATAAAGATTCATTGCTTTTAATAAAATACATGCTGCTCATTCTGAGAGTTATTAGAAACACATAAATGCATTCTACATGCAATATACAGAACATCCTAATGTTACAGCTTATGTGTATTTACCACTGTGCTTTAAAGGGTTATTATATTAACATGACAGTTATAATGTACTTTAACCAACGATTCTTAGGTACTAAAAGCAATTCTTTTTAGTACATTCTGACAATATGAAATGTTGGAAAGTAAATTATATAAACATTCTTTTTATGTATGGGAGGGTACAGATACAGTATATAAAAATTGTTAGATATGTATCAAAATCATATATCATCTTACATGATAGTTGTTTTCAAGAGTGGTTTTGTAACTTGAAACATTGTTACATATTTGTTTTCACTGCATTTAATTTTACCTAAAAAATAAATAATTCTGTTAAGTTTAAAATTAGTAGATTCAATGAGTTCAGATTAGAGGGGTGGGTGTTAAATGGCCCTTGAATCTGCACTTTAATGCCATTTAAAAATCCTATTATTTTAAGACAAATAATTGTATTGTGCTTTAATCTTCACTGAAGGAGTGAAATTGTGTTAAAGCAAAAATTGTGCATATCAAAATCACTTGAAGCCTGGTGATACCTACAGTCTGTATGGGGATGTGTCAAAGTTTTAAAATTTGAAAATGCCACATGCGAGCCTGGAATGAATTTCCATGACCTTCATCAATGCAGTAATTAAATTTCAGAAAATTACTAGCAGTGGTGATGGTAAAACAATTAGATAATAGAAATGATAATACATATGTTGCAAGACATGCAAAAGAGGAATTTTGCTTGGACAGCTAATGCCACAGATATTGTGCTGTGTTCAAAGCACAGGTTATATTTACGTGGCAAACAACACTTCCACGGTCTTCATAATTAATCTCTTATAATATCTATAATGAGCAAATGCTCCATTCCATTCGGATTGTCTGATATGAGGATGGCTTCCTCTAGCTGTCGATGAATATCTGCATTAAGTTGGGGTGAATTATGATAGATTTCTATCAGTCCATCACCTTCTTTCACCTTTTCACCCTGCATACGTAGAAGTCTTATCCCCACTCTGTGATCAATAGGTTCATCTGCCTTGCTGCGTCCTGCTCCCAATTTCCAAACAGCTTTTGCCACTTTCAATGCGTCCACTTTTGTGATAGTTCCTGAAAACGCATATGAGCACCAAGCTAATATTCAGAACTGAAGTTTGGATCAAATAATGTTCTTTAAGAGTAAATCATTCATGAGCTAATTAAGAGCACTGAAAAAACTGTTCTGAATTTCTCTCTCTCTTTCTCTCTCTCTCTAGCTGTACAGCCCTTTGGACCTCAGCCACTTTTTTTCATTTTCTTTATCCAATACACAGCTGGTAGGACTCATTGGATGTGGGATCAGCCTGTCGCAAGGCCACTACCCACACTGAACAACACAAACACAGAATAAATGCACACAGACATCCATGTCTCAAGTGGGATTTGAGCCCATGACCTTAGTGTTCAAGCAGGCAAAGATAATTTATGCTTTAGATGGCGCAGCCACTGTGATTTTCACTGTTCTGAATCATCACAGTAAATTGTTGGTATAAGTCTTTCACAGTAGACTTCAGCATTGAAACACTACAGCAGTATTTTAAGATTCAAAACTCTGAACTATATCCACTACCTTATATTTGAAGTCAAAATACAAAATTTTGGGAGCTATGTCTGCTCCCTGCTCTTTCTAACAGACCCAAGTGAGTAGCAATATTTCACCTGAGGATAAGAGCAGATCCAGCTACAGAAATGTTGTGTTCTGGTTTTGAATACTGGATGACTGACAAGTCCATAAAGCCAGTCATACTAAGATTCAAACTTCTGATTATCACCCATATATTTAAATTAAATATAGCTAGCAGAGGTTAATCTGTCTGGCATATTACCTGATGAATAAGCTTTGGTGATTGTGATGTGGTCTGGGGGAACAGATGGCAACACACTGCACATATCTCCTTGACACAGAGCTGTTGCAACTTCTTTGGCAACGCCCTGACATATGAGCATCAAGCGAAATTTCTCCAAAGCTTCACCAGAGTTTAAAACATTTAATACTGTTTCCTTGCCTTCCTTTAATGTTTTGGCATGACCTTTCATTTCCAAAACAATTCCTCCTGAAATACATACCATTTACATGAAAGCTTTGTCCTAGAAGGGCATTTTATGGTACCTTATCTGTAGTGTGGATAAAATTCTGTTACACAGCAGTAAAATGGAAATCACATATTCAAATTTATATGAAAGTTGACATTTACAGTTTCTGTTGCTGAAATCTGTTATACAAAAAAATTTGTTCCACAGTGGGCAAAATGGACTTCTGTTTTATGTGTAAACATAATTATTTTAGATGTAACAGTACTGCAATAAATGTTAAATAGGCCAAAAAATTATTCAAGCATAAACTGTAACAACTAGTGAAATTAATATTTTATGAAGGTGCTTCATTCATACAGATAATGTATTTCATACACATGCCATCAAACAAGCTTTGTGAACATAACCATGAAATGCACATGCAGTGCACCCTTCCATTTAAGATTTCTTTGGAGAGCTGTGTATTTGAAAACTAAACTGCGAAAATTTTAAACTGAGGAAAATTTGAAATTTTCACTATAATGACTGTGAGAACTGCTGTCTTCTAGAATGTACACTGATGATGGAAGCAGCAAGCTCCTCCAAAATGTTGGTAAATTTCTACCATACTATCACAAAAGAGTCACCTTAACTGAGGAAATGAAACACTGCATCTGTTGATTTGAAATCTCTGGAACTGAATGTTAATTGAAGTAAAACCTTAAATCAAGAATTAAATGAGTGTTGCACTATATCTATAACATGGACATTTTGATGTAATTTTTTTGATGCATCAACAAAATGAAGTAATCTACACACCAAATTAGAGCCCATACTTACCAAGAGTTGCAACCAGTTCAACCACATCATGAGGTCCCTTCCCCTTTAAGCAATCTATTGCCTCAGCTACCTCAAGGGAATTTCCTACAGCTCGACCAATAGGAGAGTCCATGTTTGTGAGAGCCACACGGGTTTGAACACCTAAGCCAGCCGATACTTTTATCTAGAAATTATTAAATGAACACTTCATATTTTGAAATAAGAATGATGGATTTGAGGTTCTCAAATCAGTTACTTCTAGGATATAGCACCATGTAATTTAGTAGAAGCTCATCAGCATTCTTTCAAAATGTCAGTGAACTTCTGCTGAATTACACAGTGTTACATCCCAAAATATATTACTTTTTAAAGAATAACTCTTGTGCCCAATAGACTGACGAATATGCTGTTTAAGGAACCACCACAGCTATACCAATATAATATTATATTATGGCTTATGTTATACCCTATCTGAATTTGGTTATTTGTGCTAAATTTTACACTGTACAGGGCTACTATAAATGATTCATTCGTTTTTGAAACATTATACTTTCCAAAGCAATACACGTACAAATATGATTATAAATAAAAAGAACCATATACTCACCAAGTTTTCTTCACACTCTATAAATGTTCTATGTGTGCGCCTTGGGTCACATGACACAAGTCCAGGCGGTAGGCGAGCTCGTTCCACACATTTTGTAGCATCATCCTGTCAGTAGTCATCACTGCAGAATCGATGCATTCCCTCAGCTCTACTAGTGTTCTTGGCAGTGGGGGTATGTAAACACAATCCTTAATGTGCCCCCACAGGAAGAAGTCACAAGGCGTTAGATCAAGTGATCTGGGGGGGGGCCAAGTGAACAGAGCTATGTCATCCTCACCAACACGCCCAATTCAGCGTGTCCTTAAATTACCGATACCACCGCAAAATGCTTTGTTTACATGGCGGTTCTTTTCCATACTCTCTTTTGAATGCGCGTTGCAGTGCTATAACAGACGAACATCTCGCATATTCCAACAAACATAAACTCTTTTCTGCCTTTGTCGCCATTTTGTAAAGGCACTGAACTTGTGCTGCAAACTAGTGTACATAATACAAACTTGGTGAGTTTACGGTTCTTTTTATTTATAAATAATATTTATATGCATAATACTTTGGAAAATATAGCGTTTTAAAAACGAATGAATCAGTTATAGTAGCCCTGTATAATAACTTAAAACACAGATGGGATAGCTAAGTCAGTACAATGACAAAGCTATAGGCTAGATGACTGATGAACAGGGGTTTGATTTGTAGTAGAGATATTTTTGTTCTCCAGCACACCATGACGAGTAGTTGGTACCAGGGGCTATATTCCTGTGGGTAAAGTGGCCAGACCATGAAGCTAACTATTCACCTCCATAGATTTTAAGAATGTGTGGGGCTATATCTCCACGCCTCTTGTATAGTTCATGACATGGAGTTTATTTAAGCGCCTTTATTTTATAATAATTCACATTTTAATATTACAATTTCAAATTATCACATAACTTTCACTCACAGAAAAGAGATGTCATAATTTATTAACTAGTTCCCTTGTGTTAAAGTAACCACATATTTTACAGAACTGTCTCAAGCGCATAGCTTTGTGACAAATATTTAATAAAAGTACTGCATACAATAATTTTAAGAAGTAACATTTTGAGTGACAAATTAATGTTTTGGTTGACAGGTTAACTCACAAGCTTTGAAGCTAGAGTTCGAGCTTCATCTTCACTTTTGAAAAATGCTGCCTCCCCTACTTTGACATCCATTACCAGTGTTTTTGTTCCTTCAGCAACTTTCTTAGAAATAATAGAAGCTGAAAATTCAAAATGAAGATGATAAATAGTAAAATACATTAAATATTTACAAAAAAAGTAATTCACAATAACATTCAAATTGAGCTTTCCTGGGTTGTAACACCATGTTACTGTAGCTGGATACAAATGGTTTGGAGTAACATAATGCCTGCATCTTCAGGGTTGAATTATGTAAGTTCAGGAACTGGTTCCTTTATATAGTCACATTACAAGGATGACAGTTATGAGAGCCAAGGTACAAGATCATAACCTATATATTATTTTGGCCTATATGCGATGCAATTTAATATTATCCTTCCATCCTTGATTAGGTCTTCAAAATGGTTTCTTCCCTTCAAATTTTCTAACAAAATCTTTGTGTGCATTTCTCACATCTCCCATGCTCCAAACACACCCTCATCCTTTATATGATCATCCTCATAATATCTGGCAAAGAGAACAAATTATGAAACTGCTCATTATTCTCTTTTTCCCAATATTCATTAGCTTTCAAATTCAGCATTCAGTAGACATATAGGATGCATGACTGGCAAGCCAACACTCTCACATTCACACAGCACATCCATCCCATTCACACGAAAACTTTCTACTTATCTCTACCACATAATCTCTTTACTGCAGAATGGAGTGTGGGTTATCAATTCTTGGGTATTTAGTAATGCTGTTCTAACAGCATAGTTTATATGAGATCTGAGGTTTTCACTGTTGTGAAGATTCATACAGTGGTCTTCCAGCTTATGCTACCATGTTGTCTGGTAAGTGGTTACTAAGTTTTGGAGGAACCTGCTGCCCTCATCTTCAGGGTTGTAGACACCCCTACCCTTAAGATATAGACAACAAGTTCTTCTGTTGACACCAGTAACCACCTACAAGGTTTTATGGTGTTTTAAGCCAGATGACCACAATATATATCTTTATAGCAGAGAACATAAAATTTTATCTGGTTTACTTAAATGCAAAAATGTATATAAAGTTCATGCAGCACAAACTGTCCATTTTGTAGAGCTGTTTAACATAAGAATGAGAGAGAGTGAATATATCTGTGGATTGTATTCATCTTATAATTCTAATAAGCAAAATATATATATAAAGAAACTGACCTACACAGAGTGGTATACTATCCACAGTAGCAGTTACATCTCTGCGTTTATACAGTTCCTTATCAGCAGGAGCCAATGTCGCTGTCGGTCCTGCAATGAAGCAGCCTGCTGTCTCCAACGCAGATTGCATCTCTTTTTCTAATAACTGCACACAGAACCCTAAAAAATATATATTGGTCTCCCTTTGTAACCAGAAATGTAAACAAAATATCATTAAAAGCTGTAGATTAAGTCCAAACATTCGTTCATGAATCCATAAAAGATTTAGTGACTCCATATGGATGGGCATAGACAGAAATATATACCTGAAGTCTTGGGGTGGAGTGAAGCTGAGTCACTTTTTACATGGGACACAAGCAGCCCACTATATGAGCCCCACATAGTAGTATAAGGTAGCTTACACTTTGACATTATTGTTGTTGTTGTTGTTGTTGTTGTTGTCATTGTTTTTTTTCTCTCCTGAGAAGTAGTGGGTCTGGAACAGGGTCCACTCAGCCTCATGATGATAATTGAGGAGCTGTTTCAAGGAAACAGCGTCTTTGGTCTAGAAAACCGAAATTAACGGCCATGGGGATTCGTTGCACTGACCACGCAACACCCTCTATCTGCAAAAGTTGGCACTAATTTTGCCGGCAAGCGGCGGTTGCTCAGTCAGTATAGTTCACTTGTGGACTAAAATCATGGATTTTTTGTTTGTGTTGTTGTTGTTGTTGTTGTTGTTGTTGTGGTGGTGGTGGTGGTGGTGGTGGTGGTGGTGGTGGTGGTGCTGGTGGTGGTGGCATCAGGGCTGAAGGCCAGAACAGTGGACTCAGAAGAGAGGGCAGCTTCTAGGTCGCAGATGATAAACATGCTCCTACATCAACAAACAAGTAAGCCATTGCTAGAAAATGTGATGTCTTCTGTACGGTCCATGCTAAGGCTATGTATAGCAAGGCCCATCAGGAAAAGTATGTTGGTACCTGGCAGGGAGGCTGGTTTGAATACCTCCAATGTAGCCTTGCAAGTCACAGAAGGCGATGGAAAGAGAAATCAGGGCCACCCTGTTACTGGGGGATATAAATGCAGGAGCCTGATCCTCCAGCTTGAGGGAGTCTTAAATCTGAGATGGTTAATCATCTAGGGTCCTGTGGGACTCAGACCCGATAATTACTGTGCTGGCAAGGGGTAGCAGCAATTGTAAATGACAGACCTGACCTCTCATCAAAGAGAGCACCCCACAGCAACAAACCTGCAACTGTCTGACAGTGACAAAAATCTGGGCTTCGGCCCAAGATGGGGGCTTGACACCAAGATAGACTGGCCGCCTGACCTTCGGTTATAACATAACTTTGACTTTGACTTGAAAGTCAGTCAGTCATGGTTAGGAATATGGAGCAATGAATTAGGTACGAGACTGTTGCCAGCCAGTAATGATGTGAACAGAAGAGGGCACTGTTGGGATCAGCTGTCAAACAATGGCTGATTAAGACATAGCAAACTAAGAAGACTTACCATGTGCTTTAGTAAGAAGTAGAGTGCATGAGTTAGTGAGAGCATTATAATTACTTGTAGCTGCAAGTTATAACAGTTCAATAGATGCAATTAAAATTACAAACTCCAAGTCTAGCCACTGACACTAGTTTACATATTCAACTAATATTTACATATTACTTGTATTTCTTTTTATATATTTACTATGAGCTCTGCTCACACAAAGTCCAAACATAACATCCAATACTGACAAAATGCAAGTTCCAGCAGCTCTTCTAAACAAGCACTTTTCATGAAAAAAATGACAGTTGACAACAGAGAGACTCTTGTCAGCAGATCTACCCACTGGCAGAATTAATATTATCTGCAACCAGCACGTGCTGCACTCTGTCGATGCAGTGTATTACAGTAACCTCACACAGCACCATAATGATCTTATTATGCAGACAGACATGTTACAACAGTACCTGGAATGCTTTCCAGCTTGTCCAATGTACCTCCTGTGTGTTCCAAGCCTCGACCTGATATCATTGGCACCTTGAAACCACAGGCTGCCAAAGCAGGTGCTAGAACCAAACTTATCTTGTCTCCACAGCCACCTGTACTGTGTTTATCCACCAGCAAGTCTTTCCACTCAGGGTTCCAGCTAAGCTGATCACCTAAAAAACACAGTTTAACATCTGAACTCTTTCCAAGATAGGCATAGTGTGAACTATTATCTCTTAATCCATTAATAACAGTCACTGGATACTACTTCCAACCACTTTCATGTTATAAATTAGATATCTCATGAATGCCACCTATTTTTGCTCCAAATAGCCTGATAACTCTGACATATTTCAATATAAGTAACAAAATGACTTTCAGCCTTTCTTTAAAATAACATTTTATTGAAATACATTATATGTAAGCTATCACAGATAATTAAAAAATAAAATATAGCGTTTTAAAAACATAAAGACTAGTTCCAAGCATAATTCATAAAGACTACTTTCCTACTGCATAATTTCTAGTCCAGTAGTTAGTTAGTTAGTTATTTAGAGAGGGTGGGTTCCCCATGCACCGCGACCAGTTTGATTTATTGTGCTTCCCTCTATGATATTCTACCAGTCTCTATACCCTACCGATAAATGGTGCATACCATCAGTCCCGCCGAGCAAGCGAGTTCGGCCACTTGCTTAGCGGTGTCTATAATGCTTCCCCCATCTATCAGAGGCCTTAGAGACTATTGTTGGGTGGGAAACATCCTGGAATTTGGCTCAGTGATCCCCTTTGGGGATATGAGGTTCCTTTACGTGCCGTAAAGTTACGACACGGGACACACAGCTTAAAGTCCCTCCCGGAGGACTTGTTCCCTGAATTTTTTCGCCCTTAAAAATTTGACGACCTCCGCCGGGTATTTGAACCCGCGTACTACGAGTCATGAGGTGGGAACGTTACCTCTAGACTACGGAGGCCGCTTTTAGTCCAGTAGGTCTACTACTATATCATTGTAGCAGCAGCAGCAGCAGCAGCAGTAACAAAAAAAAAACTTATCATCATCATCATCATCATCATCATCATCACCACCATCATGTTCATCTTCATCATCAACTGACTTGATTTTATTTCTGCAAAGAACTCTTTGCTTGTAGATTCTGTCCATGTAAAATTTGTTGGATAATCCCAAAGTTTCCACCATCACCATGTTTATAACTGCTTTATTACAAGCCATGAATGTATAATGGGTGAGCCTTCTTGGCCCTTGCACCGCAACCACAGTGATCAATTGTGCCTTATTACAAGCCATATATCACACATAACATGTAGGCATCTCTATGAACTGTCTCCATACAAAATTTCACATGTCTAACTCCAGTCATTCGTTAGTTACTTTGGACAAACCAAAGGCTAATGAAAACATTTGCACAGCTGCCATGTTATTTTACATTCAACAAAGCAATTATCTTAATAGTATATATACCAAAGTCTTAACATATATTGCTTATTCAGTCAGTTGGCCTATATGGTTTTGTCTTCCAATTTCAGCAAATATCACAACCTAACAATCAATCAAAAAAGAAAAAAAGAAAAAACAACACAGCGGCCCATAAACACATACAGGACAACATTAAAGAACCCTCTTCTTGAGAATGACAAGGTGGCACACATTCGGCCCCCGTCAAAAGAAACAGTAAGAGGGACGACACAAACCAGCTTGGTTTATGAATTCCAATAGAATCTTAACAAACCAACTATAAATATTTTAAAGTATTGGAAAAGCTGCTGTAGTTGTAAAGACTTAAGATTTTACAGCCAATTGTAAATTATTTATATTGTATGTATATATTTTAACTTTTAGAACATGCACTGTAATAGTGGCTTCTAACTGTATTGATGTAAATGTGTCCTTCAGAAGATGGTCTCTGAAGACCGAAACATGTAAGGACATGAATAATTTAAATAAGAAAATCTTAACCAGTCACAATGAATGGAACTGTTTAACTTTTTCATAATATTAGTGTGACAGACCAGAATGAAACAAATCTAACAATCAATAACTGAATGTAATTTAATGTTTGTTTATTACAGGGAAAGAGTTCATTGCAGTTTTAATTATTTTATTTATAATTCTGTCTGCCAAACATGCCTGTTATTACACTGTATACTTTCAGAATTTTGTTTCTTCAGGATTTGGAGGCCCCTCAGCCTGTGAGGTCTTACGCTGTAATTTATTTAGCTTATATCCAGCAATGACTGATTAGTGACAAAAAGGTTAAATTAAAATAATATTAATATGTCTGTTGATCACCTGAGTGAACCATTGCTGTGGTGAGGCTCACTGTTTCTTGATCTGTAAGGCCTTTCAGATACATGGCCATTAACATGGCACCTGTAATAAAATAGAGACACCTTACATATGCTTCCTTACCAGCATACTAATTTAAACAACACTAAAGTCGTTTTGCATGGTTGTGAAATTTAATCTGTTACCCTAAAGGAATAACACTGATTCAGGGTGAAGAGAGTGCTGATGAGAGCATTTTGATCTAATGCAGGGAAGTAACAGGAAGATGGAGAAACCTGCATAATGATGAGCTTCAAAATGTATTGTACTTTTCACCAGGATAAGCAAATCATGAAGGACTGGATGAGTGGGTTATAAAGCATGCGTGGGAGAACCAGGAATGGCACAGATGGGAGGATAATGCTAAAATTGAACTTGAGAAAATAGGGTACACCAATGTGGGCTAGATTAATCTGACTCAGAATAAGGACATGAGGCAAGAACTTGCAAGCACAGCAATGAATCTGTTCCATAAAAGACCGGTTTAGGAATTATTGTCTTCTTAGGGCTGTGTTCCACCAAGTTAATTAGCTAAAAAATTATTTATTTGGTGCAGTTTAGGATTAGAACCCTCACAGTTCTGCATGTTACTCATCCTACCAGTAGTTTAATTTATCATACATCAGCATATCAGTTTCATCCATTGTGGTTTCTGTAGCAAATGTCTTGGTCTCAGACATATATTTTAATGGCTAAAATGGTGATTCTCCTTCAGCATTGTAATGTGATGTGAGCACTGAAAATTTCATAATCTTCCCACAGTGTATACTGTATTTCAGAAGAGTGAAGTACAGTGGTTTATATATGACATTTTAGATTCTCATGGTGGTGACTGTGAAGAGTACTATCTTCTTGGATGTGATAATGTAATCTGATCTTTAATTATTTGTATGACCAGTTATTAATGTATTTCGTTTCAAAAGATGATTATATGTCTGTGTTTTACAATTTCCTTTTCAAATACTGGTAAGGATACAAACAAATGTATATGAACAGTAAAGTAAGTAAGGCGGTAATAACGTTTTATTATATCTGCTTCTATAATTTGAAAATCATGAAAATTTCATTGGAAATACAATTGAATTTAAAGTGAATACTCTGTTCCATCCTTCATACTGATAGCCATTAACAGATATCTTACCAATCTGACAATCCTGTGCCATGCCAGTCACCACACTCTGGATGAACAAATGTATCTCTTCTGACGTAAGCTGATCACCGTTCTTTTTCTTCTGAAGCAATTCAGGGATACTTATATCACGAGACATGCCTGCATTTAGTTATGAGATTCTACCAAAACCTGTAAAGTAAGAACAATTAGGATTTCAGGTTCTCAGAGTGATGAGAGTGATGACTGTGAAGAGTTCTATTTCTGGTATATAATATCATGTAGTTCACTGAAAGTCAACCAACGTTTTGGAGTAACATGATGACTCAATCTTCAAGGCTGATAAAAAAAAAAAAGGCCAAGCAAGAAATCAGTATGAAGCAGGGAACAAGCTTCATGCTGGTTTCTTGCTTGGCTTACTCTTAAACCCTGTAGATGAGGGTGATATATTTCTCCAAAATGACAGTTGACTTTGACCAGACTACATGGCCTTATAGAATCAGTGGGTTTTTAGACTTTTTCCAGCATCCAGTATTCTATAAAATAGAAAACATAATGTTTTGGAAACTGGATTTGTTTCTGTCCTCAGGTGAGAGGGGAAGACTCAGTTGGAACCCTTAGAAAGAGCTAATCTCAACCACCAGACAACCCCTGTCAGATTTACAGAGCTATTTATTCACCTGAGACCAGGGTAATTTGTTGGGAGATAACAAGAAAATATACAATAAAAATTGTGATTAGGGCATGCACATGTGTGGAACTAAGAGAGAAAAGGAGGTAGAAATTAGTGCCAACAAAATCAAGTGCATGAGCATCAATGCAAAGAATTTCGGGGGGGGGAGGGAATTTGTGAAGACGTAGTATCTGCCATTAGCGCCATCTGTGGAGTAAAACCTGAACACACAAGACTGAAACTTATGGAAACCCTGGAAAAATCTGTCACATTATATGGATCTTCTCTCTGAGTTAGAAACCTCATTGCTGATGAGGGAGATCCAGATAAGAGAAATGTCTAAAATGGGTTTGGGTTTTACTCGACAGATGGTGCTAGTTGTAGATACTACATGTCTTCACATCCCCCCCCCCCATTTCTTTGCATTGGTGCTCATGCACTTGATTTTATGCTCTATCACAATTTGTATTATATATTTTCTTGTTATCTCTCACCAAATTAGCCTGGTCTCAGGTAATTAAATAGCTCTGTACAATTGAAATTTACCTATTGTGTCCAACCACCAAGTCCTGAAGATGGGAACAGTGAAAAACCAAACAACTGCTGTATTAAAGATACTGCAACTGAAAGGTAAAGCACACTCTAGATTATTTTGAGGATGATAGTACTGTCAATTTCAATAGCAGATATGGTTGTAATTCCTTTTGTAACAGTAAACTAAAGCAAACACGATAAAGAGTTATCTGTAAGTGAGATATCAGAAACTTTTCAACTTCACCGTCTTTGCTTACTTAACATAGTCCTTGACTCAATTGTACTCTGTGCACTTTAGCCTCATTTATGACAGATGTACATTTTTCTCTACTATTCGATTTTGCCTTCATTTCTTCATATTGAGCTCAGAAATAATTCTCTACATTGTCTAGTCATCTCAATCTGGGCCTTCCCACTTTCCTTCAGCTTTCTGACTTCCTATTAAAAATGTTGTTGGCCACCTTTGTTTGATCCTTTCTAATCACAAGCCGGAACCTGTCCAATCTAGTTCTTTAAATATCTGGTAATAGGTTGGGGGGGATTAAATATTTCCCTTTGCTTTTGTTAGTCCTGATTCACCAAACCCCTTGCCCAGTTACAGGTCCATTTGTCTTCCTCAAAAATGTTCCTATCCAGCATATTTTAGATAATCTTACTTCAATAAATAGTCCAGTTCAAATTTGTGTTCATCTGTGACTCAAAAATAAATTTGCACACATTTCTGCCAGCATAAAATATGATAATATGGGGTATTTTGAACATTTTGAACACTGCTGGATGCCCTGTTTCAAAATCATTTTCCTGCATAGTCCTAAAAAATTAATAATTTTGCCAAAATTTTAAATTATATTTAGGTATCATACACAGCTTGATGAAAGTGAAACTCAAAACGCATTCAAAATTTCGAAAATCAGCCATTGGTTCTGTCAAACCTGTCTATATGTTATAGGGACTAAGCTACTTGACTGGTTTGGGCCAAAATTCCTATTAGGGACCTATACCAGATGTCATACAAGTACAATTCTGGTTTTGATGAGTATTGTCTCTCAGAATGTGACTCTATGTAGTCTGGTAGAAGTTTGCTGACTCTTTGACCCTGAAGAGACTGGAGCCAGTACTTTCGTCCAACACATTCCTAAGCTTCTACTGGGCTACAAGACACCATGTGCCAAAACACAGCAACCGCTATGAGAACGCACCTCACAATTTTGATTATAAGTTTTCTAGGGTCATGTTATGGAGTCACTTTACTTACACAACTCACTCTAGGCACAGGATCTTCTTGAGCAGTTCCAACTTCTTCAGCTGGTCAAGAAATACCACACAGAATCTAGATGATAGGACACTGTTATCAAAAAAGCCTATGGTTAGTCCTCTAACTGTCCTCTTTCCTTGAGGTTTTCTAACTAGAAATTTTGTGATTTATGTAATTTTCCACATATGGACTTCACATTACATCAGTCTCATGCATCCTGATTTAATCAACCCAACAAAGCTTGGAAGTTGTGGAACTCCTTGTCATGTAAGTTTATGTAGACTTTTGTTAACTCTTTTTTTCATAAGTTCAAATACCTTATTGAAAAACTGAGAACTTTGCCATCATCGTCGTTGTCGTCATCATCATCAAAGTTTGCACCTTCTGACCCATTCCATCCTACCAGGGCACCTTTGAAGATCCAAAGGATCTTTTCTCTAGGTGTACAGCCCACTATCTATTTTTAAATGCATTCAGGTTCCAGTCCTTCAACATATTGTATAAAATTAAATTTATTATTCTGAATTGTATTATTTAAATTGAACATATTTAGTTTGTTTCTAATCACTGTTTTCTAAGTTGATCCTTCAATGTGTATCCCACCACATCCCTACAAAATTTTACTTCTGCTGATTCTGCCTTTTTTCTTCTGACTTTTCAACAGTGTCCACATTTCAGAGCTGCATGTTACTGTTTGGGCAGACACAGACTTATAAAATTTGATCTTGGTCTCCTTCCTTGCATGTTCAGTCAATATTTCACATACTATTCAACATACAAGGTCTGACAATAAAGTTCGCGAACTCGGCACCATGTGCTTGCTGTGCCACCAGCGGACAGAAACCTCAGTATGGTCAACCAAGTTTACTATTTGGAAGTACTGAAAAGACTGCATAAAAAGTTAGATGGAAACGACCTAAACTTTTTGCCAGCAGCTCATGGATCTTGCATCACGACAATGCACCTGCTCACGCGGCACTGTCTGTGAGGGAGTTTTTAGCTAGTAAACAAATAACTGTGCCGGGACACACTACCTATTCACCAGATCTAGCCCCCAGTGACTTTTTCCTGTTCCAAAAGATAAAAAAAATATTGAAAGGAAGGTGTTTTGATGACACTGATGACATCAGGAGTAATATGATGGCAGCTCTGAAGGCCATTCCACAAAGCCAGTTCCAAAATTGTTTGAATGGTAGACTAGGCGCTGACATTGGTACATAGCTTCCCAAGGGGAGTACTTTGAAGGTGACCACAGTATTCAGCAACGAGGTATGTATCACTTTTACCATGATGAGTTTGTGAACTTTATTGTCAGACCATGTATGTAGTTGGAAATTAGTTAGCTTCCTTTCCAAATCTTTATTCTAAAAAAATTAAAATAGTGTACCTATGTAACTGAAATGGTTCACTTACTCATATGTAACAACTTATTATCTTAAGCACTGTTTTCCTTTTCCTTGTCTTGCACAACATTCTCTTTTATGAACATATTTCAAATCTACTTATCATAAAGCAAATATAAGTAATGCAATATCTTAAACAAACATTTCATATCACAATTCTACTTACCTTACACATTAAGCATGCCAAGTTAACAGTCCACACTCAGCAAACATTCTGCAAAAGCACTTTGTTGTGCATCTTACAGTACAACAAAATAATTAATGCCTCTAAGAGGACAGTCCAGAAAATCTAAACTCCTATGTACCCTTGCAAACAACAATTCCTTCTGAGATCTGAGATTTTTCTAACAGCACATATTCTACCTATGGTCTTGTAAGATATCATGCCATGCAGTTTGATAGTCAGGCTCCTCTGAAATCCTGATACATATCTATTAAACCACATGGTGTCACACACCAGGAGGCCACAATCTGAAATATCTGCACCAGTGTTAGCTGTGTCAAGAACAAATGTTATGAGTCTGTAAAGTGTGATATTTGTACTGGCCACCATCTCTGTAAAAAATTGTGTATATGCAATAATAAGCATCAGGATCAATGATGTATTACAAATTCAAGAGAATACACTTGGAAAATTTGTCTACTCCAAACTGGAGTACACATTTATATACATATTTATTAATAAACTGTACGTAATGATAAAAGTTTAAATTAAGCATNCTAATTTTCTGACTATCCTTTGGTTCTCAAATTACAATTTAGGATAGAAAATGACATTTTAAATTGATCAGCCATGATCTAGCCTGTCATTTCTTTTACACCCTCACTGACTTATATCAGAAGAGTTGACATAGTTAAGTTAGTATAGTGACAGGCTATAGGCTGATGGCCAAGGAATCGGATTAAATTTCTGGTAGTGTCAGAGACTTTTCTCCATGACATATAACACCAGCTTTAGTGTTCACACAGCTTCCTAGCCAATAGATACTGGGAGCTCTCTCCCTGGGAATAAAGCAGCTGGGGCAAGAAGCTGATCACTCATTGCCATCCAGATCTGAGGTTAAGAATATATGTGGATCTATACCTCCACTTTCCCACATAACTTCATGGCATGTTGCTTAGTTACTTGAACATAGAGACCATTTGCCTTTTACTGACTTATTTTATACCAGTTGGTGTTAATATCAGACTCATTAGCTATTAACAATTGTTCAGTTTACCTGTCATGCTGTTCCCTCATGCTCATTTTTTATATCTCATGTAAGTAACAACACTTTGTCTCTGGCCTTGGGCATTTCTTCTTTTACAGTTGTAAATCCACTGACACAACCTTATCATCCCTCTTGGATCTGTTTCAAAATTCCTGTTTCCCTTGTATCCATCTTCATCCAATCACATTATTTGCTTTCTGTTTTCTCACTGGGTTAGCTTTAGCTTATTCACACATTTAAAGCTGTCATTGGTGTTCTGCCATTGTCCAACTGCATACTAAATAGCTTGATTTGAGGTCCGTACAGCAGTGGCTACAAAAAGTACTGTCTTCTGGGATGTGACACCATGCAGTCTGGTAAAAGTTCACCAATGTTTTTGAGGAACATACTGCTTTCATCTTCACGGTTTAATAAAAAGGCAAGTATCTAACACAAAGCAGGCAGCATTGCTTGACTTACTATTCACACCTGAAGATGGATGCAATAAGTTCGTTTGTGGCACTTTGCATTTTTGCCAGATTACATGGTTTTATTTCTCCAAAGACAGTGTTATAGATGCTGGGAATTTCATACCATTAGACAGGATATTAATTTTCTGAAATATATTTGACATGAAAGATACTTTGGGGGTTGGCTCTACTCCCATCTTGCAACTGGTTGTCAGTTGTCATTATATTAGCAGTTCTATGATTTCTATATTTTAAGATTACCAGCAACAGTCACCTGTAACCTTTAGAATACTCAGATAGTACAATAATCACTGAAGTGACATGGTCCTCTATCCTGATCATCAATAATTAAAAATTCATGAAAATATGTCAATATAATAACACTCAAATACCTGAAGGCTGAAAACAGTGACTATATTTAATAAAATTCAATTATCCATTGCACATGAATACAGAATGAACCAAATACAGTGGGTTAACATACTCATACCAGGGGATCTAAGAACCCTGTAATGTTGTACTAAAGCACCCTGTTGCATTAATATTAAAGTTGTGTGTGTGTGTGTAATCACCATTGAATGTTTATTTTTGTTCCACATATGTATTATCTTATTACGACATGTTTGGTCATTACATGTGAATCCTGCACTGAGTTTGGTGCAATAGAATTTTAATGAATACGTTATACCGGACTTTTAAGCAACTTTTAATTAACTATAGGAACAGAAGAATTAAAAAAAATATGCTCAAAATTAGCATCAAGTAAGGATGTGTGACAGAATAGAGCACAGAGTGAAACAATTTTGATGGGACTCACACATACCTGTTGATGGCTGAAATATATCATAGTAAGATAAGATGTACATCAGACAGAAGGTAAATGTTGCATTTAAGATGGTAACATAGGTACTAAACAGTAAGAACCCCGTGTCTTCTGCATTGTAAGTTTCCAGCATGATCTTCTAAAGGTCTGTAACAGTGTGAAGTCATTTAAATATTATGTTCAACAGAGGACCTGACTGAGTCCATTTTACATTCTGTATGGGTTAATACAGGGTCTTAGTTACAGTGCAGCACCCTCCCTCAAAGTATATAGCTGCAACCATTACCTTACTTCTTGTTGTCAGACTCTTCCTGTGCAATCCAGAAGTCAGAAAACATTACCTGTACTGAAAATAAAATTTGCCACAAAGAACAGACTTTGGTATATTTCGCAGTATCCAAACCTTGACTGAGCTTACATGCCAGATTGAATCACTGCTCATGCCTTTCTTACATACCTACACATAAGAAGACATAAAGACTTACACAAGTACAGCACTGTTCAGCAGCAATTGAAACATTCATAAACCAAATATTATGAAAGGTACACAACATCCTGTCAGAAAATCCAATAGAAACAACGCACTCTGGACAAGCAGACATTGACTGAAATTAGGATGGCATGGCTCTTAGGAAAGTATTATGACAAGGAGCTGAACTTCTGTAGTTTAGTATACAATAGTGGTTTCTCCACAATAATGATATTTTGTGACCTAGTTGATAACAGTTAACAATTATCATGATAATATGTATGCTCATAAAACTCAACAGGCTAAAAGCTGGTCAACCAAGGAACTGGAGTTCAGTTTTTGACAGGGGTAAGAAATATTTATCTTTTCCACAGCATCCAAATCAGTTCTAGCCCTCAATGAGCCTCTTTCCCAGTTGGGTACCAGGGGCTCATTTCCAACGGATAAAGCACCTGGAGCGTAAACTGACCACTCTCCTCCATCTAATGGTGAGATTATGAATGCGTGGACCTGCACCTCCACTCTCCCATATGACTTTATGGAATGGTGCTTAATTAAACACATAAACTTCTATTTATTTATAACATATCAGTTGAGCAATAATAAAATTCAATTCACATCAAATTAGATCTAGAATTTTTAAAAACTAACTACATGTTACAGAGACCTCCTCTAAAAGCTAATAGTCACATAGCTGCTCAATAAATTCCCTGCCTCTTATGGCACCGAAAATAACACTGGTGTCCACAAGAGCTGTATACTACTGCTCTGTCTACTGCCAATGGCATGTGTGGACTCTACAATAATATTCCAATATTGCAGAAATCTCGATACAGAGAAATTCCTATTTAATATGTCTCTGAGGAACAACAAACAGAAGAGAATCTTAAAAAGTGAGGAAATTTTGCACCAAGATAATTAAAATTGTATAAAAAAATTAATATTAAATCTTAAATCAAGGTATACTACACACAGATTTGATAGTTCTTGCAACCAAAATCCTTCTAATAATAATTAATAGCATAAATGTAAGGTAAAGCTATCCCTGTAACAGGCCATGAAGGCCCACAGGGTTGTGAGATGTCAAAGCTACCACATTTTGTTTAGACAATCGGCTCACAGATGGCAGTAAGGTTGTCAGCCTCATGCGCCAGCCGCACTTTACCCCCCCCAGAAGATACCTGGTACTCATTTCTGTTAGAGGCTGAGTTGACCACAGGGCCATAGTGCAGTTGGAAGGATTAGGTAAATTGAAAAAAATCCACCTCTTTAGAACTCGAACCTGCGACCTTCCGGCTTGTAGCAAAGTGCCTCAACCAACTACGCTACCACATGCACCCAACAGCATACTTTCAAAATTCTTTGCAGCTATTTCCTATTACAAACTTACTCTCATATGTTGGATTTGATGTTCTAATGGCAGTGACTAAGAAGTGTACAGTCTTCTGGGTTGTAAACTTACATAACTAGGCTTAAATTGTTGCCTGTTTCTGCTGATTTCTTGCTTGGCATACACTTTAACCCTGAGGATCTAACCCATATGTTCCTCTGAAACATCAGACTCTTTCCAAACTATACAATTTTATAACCTAAAAGAGTGTAATCTCCATTGTCACTGATGTGAAAACCCCAAATCCAACAATCTCCATGTTGTAAGATTTTGGCTTTCAAAATAAGTCATGTATAATATTGAAGGTTTTCTGGTGGTGATATGAACACTGCAATTGCCATCTTCAGGATTAATTTTTTTGAAGGTGGTAGTGAATGATGTGTGGAAGGTGAAGGCATAATTGGATGAAACAGAGCTGCAGTGTTTGCCAAGATGTTGGAAGACTTAAACATTTTACACAGCTTATTTATGAAAGCAAAGCCATGTATTAAATTTGGCCATGAAAACATAAGGAAAAGGATAATATGATGGCTAATAGAAAAAAGTAATGCATGATAAGATATTCAAATGCCTCTTACAATGGTGTGGGGCAATAAACATGAATATTATTTTTGACATTGTTAATTGTCTTGAGTTTTTTCAAACATGACATTTTGGAAACTGAATCTGTTTCTGTCACTGACAACATTTTAATTTGACTGCTTTTAAACTTAATTAATAATGTCTCAGTATTCTGTGCAATACAGTTTACACACATGTTTCACAACCTTAAATTATGTGTATTTTGCACTATTCAAAAGTCATACATAAATACAACTTCTGAACAGTGGTATTAGCCATGAAGTTTAAAAATAAAACCAGAAAAATTACTACTACGGTATGACTGATTATTTACAAAAGGGGAATATGTTAATGTGTGATAAAATATTTTACATTTGGGGATGATATTTCATCAAGATATTTTCATGTGAGATCTGAGTTTCTTGTGGCAGTGACTGTGAAGATTACTGTCATCCAGGATCTGATGCCATGCAGTCTAGTAGATGTTTATCAACATTTCAGAGGAACCTGCTGCCTCCACAGAGGACACTCCACCCTGATGATGATGGCAGCAGATTTTCTTGAACGTTGATAAATATATATATATATCATGTTACACAGAAACTCTTCTCAGAAGTCAGTAATCTTCTAAAAATGTAATACTTATGCAGTTACACTGATGAACAATATTTTAAAAATCCCATGTGTGACATGTAAAGAAACCTGTATATCTAGACAAGTGTTCCCAAAAATGGGAGCCAAGACCCTTCTGGAGGCTACAGCAAATGCTAATGGTTAATTATCATCATGTAAATTGCAAACAGGAGGTCACATTAAATTTATAGAAAAAATGCTTCAAAGATAAAATTAAAGTTGATTAGTAATTATGAGTATATTCTTCAATTGATAAATCACACTATTAAATAATTTTCTAGGCTCTGGGCCTCGAATATTTTTATTTGTATCAAGGGAGCATCAGTTTGGCAATCACTGGCCTAGACAAATGTCTGTCAAGAAAAATCATCATTCAACGTGTGGTAACGTTTCAGTACTGGCATTTATTCAAGGCAGACAAAAGAAGGAAATTTCAAGACTGAAATGAAACTTCATTCACATCTTAAACCAGATCACTTGCAACATTTGGTAGAGTGTGGCCAACAATTCATAGCTGATGTACATACACAAATTTCAGTACTTGAAATTAAACATGTCCAAGAAATGTAGTTGTAGAAGTGTTGTGATCCATCCTACATGCCATGCTGTTCAGTCAGTCATAGCAATACCCTCAAACATTTATCCTTGATGTGATTTGCAGTAAATGAATTCACAGAATATACAGAGTGCAATTGAAAGGCGTGGACAAACTTTGGGCATAAATTTCACATGTCAAAACAAAAAAAAAATGTTCATATAAACATGTGTCTGGAAACATTTAATTTGTGACTTACAGCTGTTGCATGATGGTGGTCCAGCACATTTTAGTTGTGCTGTGCGAAATGTTCTCAATATCACCTATCATCACTGATGGATAGGTACAGGAAGACTCACTGCATGGCTTACACACTTGCCAGATTTGAATCCTCTGCATTTTTATCTGTAAAGACCCTTGTGTACACAGCTCCTGTTGACAATGATGTGGCACCTAACCATCACATTGTGGATGCATAGCAGACTATTTGCAACTGCCCAGCATCTGTGGACAGATGCAGCAGTCCATGATAAGACACATCAAGGTATCCATTGACTCTCATGGAGGAAATTTTGAGCACTTATTATAAATGTACTCTTTCAGCTATAACTCACAAATTAAATGTTTCAAGACATATGTTGATATGGACATTTTTTCTGGTTTTGGTATGTGGAACTCATGCCCAAAGTTTGTTTGCAACTTTCAGTTACATACTGAATATGTGCTTACACATCAGCAAATTTTGCAATAGGTAATAAACTATGTGATGCTTTTTTCAGAATATGTAATTTCAAGGAAAATGGTAAACAAATATGGGCAAAGATATCCTTCCCCTAGTTGTTACAGCTAGTCCAACCCCCTTCAACTTTCCTCCCTCCCTCCCTCTCTCAGGCAAACCTTGTTGTAGGTAGAAGTCACCAGTTCTTGGAATGTCTTTATTATAAAAAAGAGGTTTAGCAATACTTGAAAATCACTGGCCTAGAAATTATGATTATTTAAATAAATGGAGAAATAAATTATTTCGTTTCAATTCATAAAGAATCATTTTACTTTAAAGACAGAATGCTTCAATACCACCTCTATCAAGGAATATATTCTTTTGTTGATTAAAATTAAGAGTCCATTTACATTATGTTGCCCTTACTTAACCCGTTCTGTGCTACATATAAGACATGTTGCTTACAATGAGTGGTCACACTGAGCTGTATTTATCTGGCATTTGAGAATTCCAGCAAAATAAACATATTCCTCCATTTCTCAATAGTTAAAGCTATTTGCAGCTTCTGAACAATAGAAATTATATGTTACAAGAAAAATATACAATGATGGAGTGTTTATTTAAATAAGAAACCAACATGGAAAGGGTTAACAATTTTTATAATAATATTGGGTTGGAGATTACATGATTATCGAAGTTTCTACTGTAAAAAGACTATCTTATTTACAGTACCAGCTATTGTCTTCATGATGTTCACACTTCCTTGTTAAGCATTAAGCCTCCTGATCCTTCTTCTTCCACTGAAACAAATGAGCAGGAACTCAAATTACAGGAAAACAGACACAACATTCAGTACACGCTATCAAGTGTAGGGTGGTACGTGTGAAGAAATAACAGGTTCTATTTCGGATGATTGGATATATTAGCATCTTGGTTACATACTCTCTCATAATCACACTCAAATACAGGCAATTCAGCGCTATTGCTGATGTACACACCTCCTGTATTCTTCTGTACTAATAGTTCCAATTCCTGCCATTCACGTGCTTCTGCTGCTACTATCTCTCATAACTCTACTGCAACTCAGAACTCAGGACTCTGTCACACGCACTCACTGTCACTTATAGTTCCAACTCAAAATCTCCTCATGCTTCCGCCACTACTATTTATCTCTTGAACTCATAACTCCTCTCAACTGAAATTTGTCACTCACTTATATAGCTGACAGACCGACATCGACCAACAGTAAACACATATCACATGACCCCTACTCACTGTTGCTGTGTTACGTCATTGCACACGCGCAAGATGACGGACACATAGGAAATGTCACGTAATGGCCACGTACTGTTGTGTGACATCACAGCATGCATGTTGCATAGCAACAGTCCATCCGTGAAGACAGAAACAGAGAAAACACTGTTTCTGTACTGTTGGCTGCGTGTATGTTGTAGGCATTGTCTATCAACAGCTGATGTTTACAGATTCACCGCTAGCAATGGGTCTACATGCCACAGTACAACATACTCAATTATAATGTGCCTATTAAACCTTCACTAAACACAATCGGTGTTTTTATTTTACATATATATATATTTTTAATTGCCAGAACTCTCATGCTCAGGTTTAGCCTCAAGGTTGCAACAGACAATGTACCAACAGATGTGTGACTTTTGACAAGTTTTCCAGCACACATTAACTCTTTATCAGCATGCATACTGGCATATACCAGTTGGGGAGGTGGAAATACTGCAAATACTATTTTGATACTATTGAAACAAACATCAGAAAAAGGGTTAAATTTGTGGCACAAAGTAGGAATTAACATCTTGACCAAATTACTTCCTTGCATCATAAGTATAAAATATGCATGCAAAACTTAAAAAAAACTGAAAACTTTGTAGTAACTTAAGAGATCAATAAATGAGGAAATATATCTGACACATGAACATAAAAGCCTCAGCCCTCAAAGCTAAAATCAAAATTCACAAATCTTACACACCGAATAAACCGACAATATAGAACATTCATGCCTCAATTTAAAAATCAGCTTTACATATTCACCATAAACTTCAAAAACTCATAACACTAAAATACTATGAATAGCAGACACAGAAAATGTATCCATTACTAGGCAACGGCCAGTGAACATATTATTGCAGCAATAAAAACAAGCTCCTACAACAACAATACCGGGACCATCACTAGGCAAAGGCCCACTTAACGAGTCATTAAACAATGGAAGATTTCTTGGAAGCATATTTCCTATGTGGTCTGTGCTGAGGTTACATAGTGAGAGCTAATGGGAAAAATTAGTTACTGCAAAGGAGGTTATACAGGGTGATTCACGAAGTTTTACCCCCACTTAGGGAGGGCATTCCAGAGGTAATTTGGAACAAAAAATTTTAATATATTAATGGTATCCAACTCATAATTAAAGAGATATAGTAATTTGAAAACTGGTAAAAAATCTTTTTTTCTTCTAATTTCAGTCAAAACAAATTAAAAATATAATACACACATTTTTTAAACTGTTAATGTTTTAGGAAAGAAGCATTCTAGAACCATTTTTTTTTCAATTTCTTAATTTTGCATTGTGCAACATTTTTCGTCAACTTTATGTTACAAAATTACATTATTTTCAGCATCCAATTCTGTAAACATACCAATGGTTGCATATCACACCCTTCTATCAAACTGTTCCCTTTAAACTGTAGTGCTTTAGAAGATGACTGGATTTACATAAGATTTTCAAAAATGTCTCGCTGCATGTCAACATAATGTGTCGCATGCGTATGAACCGCGCTCGTAGCATTTCGCAGTTCCACACGTTTGTTCCTTATTGTCATCGCCGCGTCCAGAATAAGTTCAAGCAACGCTTCACGTGCTTGTACCTTTACCTGGTACACAATGTCCTTCGGCATTAGATCTGGCGACCTGGGAGGCCAGGCGTTACGGCCTCCGCGACCAATCTGCCGCTGTGGGAAATGCCAATCCAAGTGAGCTGCTACTGCATAGGAGAAGTGAGGAGGCACCCCATCATGCTGAAAGTTACATCCGGCATCTTGTTGCCAGAGGAACATCTTCAAGTAACTGTGCTAATTCTTCTTCTAAGAAGTGGAGATAAATCTCACCAGTTAAGCGGCCAGGAAAAATGAATGGGCCGCTTAACTGATCATACAGAACACAACACCAGACATTGACACTGAATCAGTGTTGAAAATTTGATTCTACCATGGCACGGGGATTATTGTCTGCCCAAACATGCAAGTTGTGACTGTTGTTGACCCCGTCCCGTGTAAACTGTGCCTCACTGCAGAACATTATCAAGCCGTACAACTGCCAGTTTTCTATTTAACCGCTTGCAGAACTGCAGACGAAGAGCACAGTCTCCTGGTTGTAGGTGTTGTACTTGCTGTAAATGATAAGGATGCAGCCTGTTCTCATGAAGAGTCCTCGACGCCATGGACTGAGAAACACCGAACCGCCGAGCTAGACGTCTTGTACTGGCACGCGGACTGTGCTCTACATCATCAAGAATGTTTTCTTCTTCACACAATTCATGTTGAGGATTTTGTTCGTATTGTATACGAACGCTGGGGAGAGAACCAGTTTGTCTCAATGTGTTGAATGTACTGCTAATGGATTTAGGATTCTGAATCCTGCGATTAGGATAACACCAGTGATATTCGGCAGCAGTGGCTCTCGCATTTCCATCACATACACCCAAAATAAACATCATACTGGCGTATTCCTCAGTGGAAAATGTGTACGGCATCTGAACTTCACAAAGTCGCCAACACAACGTCCTGTTAACTAGTGGATCGCTCTACCTAGGATCACGCAACATTCCAGCCGGTCTACCTTATCTGCCGACACAGCTGACTGGAACACAAGGTCACCCAAGGAGGGAAGCATAGCGCTGCATTCACAATGATGCGTTTTGAAAATCTATTGTTACTCCGTAACTATTGAAAATCGATCAAAAGTTTATAAGGAAAATTTTCAGGAAATAACCCCAGGAATATGTACCATAAGCCGGGGTAAAACTTCGTGAATCACCCTGTATTTTCAGGTATCTGCAGTGAGGTCTCAGTGCTATTGAGACATGATGTGAGTGCTGGAACATAAAAATCAATGGAGATAAGACTCGGGCCATCTACTTTTCTCATGACTTAGGCCCCCTGAGTCTCATCTTACACTGAATGGACGGAATATCCCTCCATCAATCATGTAAAATATCTCGGTGTAATCTTTGCTAAGAGGATTATATGGAGACTGCGTACAGAAACGATTAAAGCCCAGCCCTTCAGAACATTTATTATGATGTACTCCCTATTCAAAAGTGAACATATCTGTGCCAACATTAAAGTAACCCTCCATAAGGAAATGATGAGATCAGTAAAGACTTATGCTTGCCCTGCCTCAGAATTAGCAATTTAATTTCAAAGCAATGATATAGTCTCAAGAATATACCTAAAAAGAGTAAAAGCCAAGGTTCTGCATTATACATGTAAAGCGTGTGCTATCTGTAATGTTCCATGATGCTGACCAAGTGACTGTGATTTGTATTTCAGAGCATTCAGTGTTGAAGATTTAATTCAGTCTCTACTTTATGAATGACACATTACACCAATGGAACTAATGAACTGTTTACTTTGGAACTATCAATAAGTAAGAGAGTGGAAGCCAGTATTCAGATGCACTTGGTCTTATAAATGACTTATGTAGTAAATTAATATTAACTACAATGTGTATCTGGGTTACAGACATTCAGGTTATGGACATTATAAAACATGACCATAGACTTGAGATCATAAATGTGTCATTAATGAAATTCTGAATAAACATTAATTTCTTTTTAAACACAGAATGCAAAACAACAACAAATTCAGCCATACGTTCAGAAATTCACATCACACACATGCATGTACCAATGAGGTAGTGTGTTATATAGCGGGCCACTGGTTAACTTAAGCATATGTCAGTGATGGAGGAGAATGGGTGACAGCTTGGCTGCTATTCCCATCATATTTTAGAGCGTACAGTGAGTTGCTCTTATTAGATATGTTTGGAAAGTGGCTGTTACATTGAACTGCAAGCAGTTTTCTTTTAGATAGACTTGAAAGGATTCTGACAATGGTGTATACTCTACTTCTTTTGGCTTGTTTTGGACTTCTTTTGTCTTTTACATACCAGACGATGGATGAAGTCCAAAACAAGCCAAAAGAAGTAGAGTTTTCTTTTAATTTATATCGTGTACCCACAATTATTTCTGATGGGTAGGAAGATTTGTTCTTAGTATAAATATGAAAAGATTTCCATACAAACACATCTCCACTTACAAAATGGAGCTAAGAGAAAAACTGGATTTTCATTGAAAGATTTCATGATGTAGCACATTTTCAAGAATACATCCCTTCCATAATTCAGGGGCATGATGTATTGAAAAGCACATTAGTGAATAAACATTACAGATAATATAATTTAGACAGCATCAGATAAAAACAATGTGAAAGCATATGTAACAATGAAGCCATCTCCAAAATAAAAATCTTAGCTTCTGCCAAATGAAGGTCATGTAGAATATATAGTAGATATTGTCTGAGAATTTCACAGCAGTGAAAATTAAGATTGTGTTCTTCTGTGTGAAGATACATACAACTCTGTCTGTCCTTTTTTATTTTTAAAACAGTTTCATGGCAGCAAGATTGCAAGGGTAGAGGGAAGAAATGTAACCAGCCATTCCTTTTCAGTTTGATTAACTTACATGTATTAGTTCTACAATTCACATTCACTTTCCGAGCTGCTATTCTTCGAGCTCACCTTGGGTAGTTTCTCATACTGTAGAGAATTGAGAGAGGTGCCCACATTCTCGTAGATAGGCTCCAGCGGGTTATTTGTTGCTGTTGCTGATAATCAGAAACATTAATTGTATGAATAATTATGTAATTTTAAGCTATCTGTATATATTTTCTCAAGTGTCTCTCGCATTTTATAATCTACTTTCTCTGTATTCATTGTATTTTTTCCTACGATATACTATATAATCCACTCTGGACCTGAGAAGAATGCTTCAAGATACATGAAGAGAAACAATGTGCTAGTCCCCAATTAAAATTATGTTCTTAATGATAGGGTAGAGGATCATGACAGAAGATCCATCTGAAAGTCAAGAAGTTGCCTACTCAATCTTAAAACAGACTGTAACAACATTTTAGTAATTCCAAAAATATATTTCAGTATTCTCTTAATATTGGACTCACCTGGATTTACAATTGTTGGGTCTTCTATCGCATCTTTAATGCACCTATATATATATTTGTACTGCCCCTGAAAGAAGAAATATTAGTTCAAATGCAAATCATACAGGTTTACAGTTTTCTAAACATATGATTCTAAGTAAAAATAAAATGTATGATAAGTTTCTTAAGTTTTGAGATTTTCATAATGCTGACTGTTCAGACTGTGATCCTCTGGGATGTGATACCAAATAGCCCTGTAGGCAGATACTATGTTTCAGAGGAATATGTTACATCCATCTTTAGGGTTAGAGTGTGTAGGGCAAGGAAATTGCTCTGTTATATATGCAGGAGACTAGAGAAGTGGCCATGAGACTGAAATGAGGGGATAAGAAAATGGAGCCCAATTTGGGCCAGTGTGAAAGACTGGTAGCAAAAAACATGCATGTACAGGTTTGAGAATGGAGGAAATGGAAGCTGAGTGTATTAAGCACTGGAGTTTCAGTCCCTTCAAATATTTGACACATCAAAGAAGAATTTAACCCTGATGTTTCATAAATCATCTTTGTTTCCATCATCTGGGACTAATGACACGTGAAACAGATTAATGGATATGTGGGAATATCCCCACACAACACGCTGTTTTGCCGATCTTTCAGACAACACTCACTCATAAGTGAATATCACATTGCTGGACATTGCACTCATATTTATACAGCACTCACTGTCCAGCCCAACTTTGCATCATCACTGGCCAATCAGTGCTCACAATCGCAAATGCAAGTTTTGCTCCACCCATCAAGCATGATATAAAAGGCAGAGCCCAAAGCTCACATTTGTCATGGCCTAAAATTTCATCCTTCTGAAAAAGCCAACGAAATTGATGACTGTTTGGAAATTCAGTTCACGCCACATGACCTGTGCGACGAAAACTATGAAGAGTGGGTGGAGGCTAGAGTTCAAGCTCTGCTGGAAGCCGTGGATGAAAACCCCCCTCTAAACATCAGACCATGTGTCGTTCAGAAATTAATAAAATCCCTGAAATTAAAAAAGGCCTGCGGAATTGACGGCATCCCAAATGAATGCCTCAGGCACCTTCCAAGGTGACCATTGGTTCACCTAACTCATTTATTCAATCACTATTTTCGGCTCTCTCATTTTCCAAATACTTGGAAGGAAGCAAAAATAATAACTTTACCTAAACCGGGTAAAGACCCGATATTTACTCAAAATTTACATCCGATCAGCCTCCTGTCCACGACAGAAATATTATTCAAAAAAGCAATTTTGAATATCCTCCAAAAACATATTGAAGAAAGAGGCCTGCTCAGTGCAAGTCAGTTTGGTTTTCGTGCATATTACAGCACGACATTGCAATGTATGAGGCTGGCGGACCACGTGACCCTTAATTTCAACAATAAAATGTCTATGGCGGCGGTGTTCTTGGACATCGAAAAAGCCTTTGATACCACGTGGCACTCAGAATTGCTGTATAAGTTATCAAAATTGGAATTCTTGAACAGTTTGACCAAACTTATTGGGTCCTTTCTTTCTAAACGTAAATTCAGGGTCTCGCTTGAAGGCGAAATGTCAACGTCAAGGTAAATGCAAGCAGGGGTGCCATAAGGTTCTGTCCTTTCCCCTATGCTTTACAATTTGTATATAAATGATGCCCCCCAAACACATGGTGTTCACCTGGCCCTCTTTGCGGACGACAACTGTCTATATGCGACAGATCGCAAGGAGGGTTTTATTGTTAGAAAACTTCAGTGCAGTCTCAGCTCAACGGAGACCTGGTGTGAGCGCTGGAATATAAAAATTAATGAAGATAAGACTTGGGGGGGGGTCTACTTCTCTCGTGGTC